>NC_056729.1:1269310971-1269553471 GCF_019279795.1 Protopterus annectens | reverse complement strand
TTCTGTGTGCATCTCCCTGTGTCTCTCTCTCTCTCTCTATCACTGTCTGTCTCTCTCTTCCCAACATCTGTGTGTATGCTTGGCATATTGTTATCTGTTGCCCATATATATGTCTGTGTATCACGTGCAACAGATGCTGATATATCACATATGGGCCACCTACAGCTAGCTGAGGGTAATCCTGTCTAGTGGGCATGTGTAGGGACAGTTAAGATGTACATAGCTGTCTGTATGCAAAGGCATATGTGCATAATACAGTTATATAGTCCGATGTGGGTTCCAACATGGCCTGGGATTCTCTAAGTGTAGGAGCATGCCCAGTAT
Source organism: Protopterus annectens (assembly GCF_019279795.1). NCBI lineage: Eukaryota > Metazoa > Chordata > Ceratodontiformes > Protopteridae > Protopterus > Protopterus annectens. Next base: position 1,269,553,147 of record NC_056729.1, on the reverse strand, counting down.
GTCCTTCTATAGTGAGAGTGGGACTCCATTCCAGAGATAGGTGTACTCCTGACTGGAGTTTTGTGTATTGCAGCCATACCTCTCAAAAGTAAACAAGAGTCTCCTAGGTGGACTGGGTTTGCTTTAGCAGTCATTTTCTGACATATCTGAAGTCTGACACTGCAATGTATTGTGTCATTACCTAGTGACAGACATCATCGGATCAGCACAATACTTTTTGCCCAGTCTACATAAACTTGTGTTTTTATGGCAAGTTAGTTGCATATACTTGAAGACTGATGTTACAAAATAATGACAGACATTAGTGTTTCAGACTTCATAAACTTCAGACAATTCCTGCTAATGCAAAACCCCTTATCCTACCAATGTTTTCAGTATGGAAAGGCAATATTTACAACAGGTGCCTATCATTGTGCCTTTGTCCCACTTGTATTTATGACCTTGTCCAGATGTCTAGGTGTCAGACATTGGGAGGTATGGGTGTGAGTACAGAGTGCATTCTACTATGCAGAAATGTCCATTATATGTGTAGTATATTCCACTTACCATTGTGGCTTCCATGTATGTCACTGGCAGAGCAATACAGACTAATGTGGTAAATCACTGACAAACAGTTGTGTATAGGTTGATATCTGGACAAAGCCATAAGTGATTGGGGGACAGAGGCTTAAATATAGGGACCATTTTTAAGTATTGGTATTACAAACCTAGAAAGGTGATTCAATAACAGGTTTTGCATTAGTATTCATGTTTCTATAGGATATGAAGTCTGACACTACAAACTGTCATTATTTTCTGACCTTAGTCTTGTGTGATTTGCCAGTGAATTGCCAGACAACTGCTAGTTCATGTTATACAGACCACACTTATGATGCAAATGTCTGGACATTCTGCAATGGGTCTGTAGAGTAGAGAGGTATGGTAGGCACTATGTAGGTTACTCCAAGTTATGTAGTGTCCATATGTGTGGCTCCCTATCCATGACCTGTACAGCTTTCCTGTATTAACAGATACTGACATCTGGACAGTGTATGCAACTCCTACTGTAGGTGTAGTTGACATGCAGAATACTTGGCACCGCAGTTCTTGGAACATGGCCCTGTCAAAGATGGCACTGTACCTAGGCCACTACAACACAACAGCGGGAGTAAGTGCTGGCCACATCCTGACAGTATTAACCACACATATACATAGCTCATTGACCCCTTCATATTGTGGACATGCAAGAAGTTATCATGTTGATTGGGGCAGCCCTGGCAATGTGTGCTCTGTTGCTATTTCCCTGCAAACATACATGTTACTGCATTTCTATGGGAATAAGGGTGTGGTGGGCACACCTGTTAACTGTACACATTTGCACAGCCTGTGCTGATATTTGCTTTATATTTGGTTCCATTTAGCCAGTATTATGCCCTGTCTTAGAGACTAGAGGCATATCACTAAAGTCCACATGTCAGATTGTAATGGCATACATTTGAGTTTCAGACTTCTTACACTTCAGAGCCTTACTGCAACTGCAAGACCTGCTGTGCTATCACTGTGTAAGTATGTAGGGGGGTATTCATAGGTTCATAGGTAGGTACTAGGCTATCGGCCCTAGGGCCCATACAAGCCTAGCCAAAAAATTTACCCTGGCTTTCGCCACCCAAGAAAATTATTTTCCTGTGCCCCTGTCGAGCAGAGCCACAGAAGTGATCCCCGGGGTGAATTTCCCATTTCCCATCCAATCATCAAGATTTTTCTTGAAGAGTGCTAATGAGGAGCTCTGTTTGACATAGATAGGTAGTTTATTCCAGAGTATGGGAAGTCTCTGGGACAGGAATCTATCCCTCCAGCATGTTCTGTTTATTATGGTGACAAGGTTTAGATCCCTAGAGCGCGTAGCTCGGAGGGATTGGGATTTCTTTAAGTGGAGCATGTCCAATAGCTCTTGGTTTGACATAGCTTTGTATGTTAGGCAGAGATCACCCCTAAGTAGGTGATATGCGATGGAGTAAAGCTGTATTTTTTTTAAGATGGTCTGCATAGGGCATCTGTTTGAGGCCAGTAATCCTTTTTGTGAGGTATTTCTGTGGTCTTTACAGTTGTTGTAGATGTCTTGTGAGGTACATACCAAAAGGGGCATTGTACTCTATAATGGGTCTAATGAGTGATGAGTAGAGGGGAACAATGACCTCTTTTTTTCTGGATGAGAATCCTTTTGTGATGAGATGAGTCACATAGAAGGATTTCCTGACCACTATGGCAATGTGATTATCAAAGGAGAGACTACTGTCCACCTCTGTCCCAAGGTCTCATCACATTTTTGGCATTAAGTAGACTACCAGCTATGTGTTAGTTCATGGGTACAGAGTTTTTACCAAAGGGAATGACAATACACTTTATGGCATTGAGCTTCAGGCCATGGCTTTGACACCAGGTATCTATCTCAGTGAGGCCCTTTTGTAGTTTTCCACATCGTTAGGAGTTTCGATCATGGCTCCTAGTTTGCAGTCATCTGCGAACTTTGTTAGCCAAAGACATTCTATGTTAGCCTGCACTTCAGAGAAGTAGATACCAAACAGGAGAGGACCCAGGACTGAACCCTGTGGTACTCCACTTGTCACTGGTCTGATGTCGGATTTGGAATCTGCTACTTTCACAGTGTGAGTTCTGTCCATGAGCTAGTTGGCAACCCATCTTGTGACATAGGGATTTATACCTAGTTTAGTGAGCTTATCTATAATTCCAGTGTGGGGGATGGTGTCAAAAGCCTTGGCAAGATCTAGATAAGCTGTGTATACCATTTTACCCTCATCTATGGCTTTGGTGACTGCTTCAAAGAAGTCAATCAGGTTTAGGAGACATGATCTGCCTTTTAAAAATCCAAACTGGGTAGGGTCCAGAGTTTGGAGATTACCAATGTCTTTGTTTATGAGTTCCACGATGATATGTTCCATGGCCTTGCAGACCAGGCTCATCAGGCTAATGGGGCGGTAGTTCCCGGGGTCCATCGTGGATCCCCCTTTGTGGAGTGGGTTAAACATCATGGTGCGCCATTCAGTGGGTACAAAGCCTGAGGTGAGGCTATGACTGAACATAGTACTTAGGTAGGGTGCCAATTCATTTTGTAGTTCATGTAGAACGCAGCCTGGGATATTGTCAGGTACCATGGATGCTGTGTTCTTGGCTTTGGAGAGTGTGTTTTTTACCTGTGCAGCCATGATTATAGAAACTCTGCATTCTTCCGTTATAGGGATTGGCCCTCTAGGGGGTGAGAGGGGAGTAAAGTTAGCACTGAACCTATCTGCTAGGATGTTGGCAATATCAGTTGGTTCTGTGTATTTAGTGCCATTGTGCTGTAACTCAGAGAAGATCTGAGTGTTTCCATTTAGATTCTTGACATAGCTATAGAATGCTTTGTGGTTGTCTTTAGAGTCAGTGGCAATTTTGTTTTCGTAACTAGCTTTGGAGGATTTTATGAGGGATCTCAGCTTCTTACTGAGGTTGACCAGGGAGTTCCTCCAGTCATGGGATTTTACTCTTTTTTGCAACAGTTTCTTTCTTCTGTTGTAGAGTTTGTTTATGGCAGAGGACCACCAGATTGGCTTCCTTTTTTGGAGGATAACATCTTGGTTCTATTAGGGATAGCATGATCCATGCACTTGTGTAAGTGCTTATAAAGTGCATTTGTGTAGGATTTGGCAGTCATACCTCTATTGTCCGTCTGCATGGGTGTCATGAAGTTTGCCACTTCTGTCTTAAGAAGTGTGAAGTTGGATTTAGAGAAGTTTTTTATGATGGTTTCCCTAATTGGGGGTGGGGGTGGGATGTGTATGTCTAGGCTGATTAGCTTGTGGTCGGATCTGACCAACGAGGAATTGACCTCTGGTGTGGAACACCGGTTTGCCATGTTGGTAATGACCAGGTCTAGGATATTGCTGCACCTGGTGGGGGTGTGAATAAGTTGATCCAAGGTGTTGGAATTTATGAATTCTAGAAAATGTTGAGCAAAAGAGTTGGTACATGAGTAGTTTTCCCAGTTAATGGTGGGGTAGTTGAAATCACCCATTATTAGGGTGTTGAGTTGTACCCTAATACTTTCCAGTGTATCAAGAAATGAGGAGTGGGAATCCTGGGGCATGGTGGGAGGTCTGTAGCAAGCTACGATTTGAATTGCGGTCTTGCCCAGAGTTAGTTGCACTTGGATAATCTCAGATGCATTATGCTGTGCAACTAGCCTGGATGTGTTGATATCCTTAATGAATATGGACACGCCTCTGCCCTTAGTGCTTCGTTCTGGGTTAGATGGCTGAAAGGTGTGGTATGAATCGTAGCCTGGTAATGCAGGGGTGCTCTCTGGAGCTTTGAACCAGGTCTCTGTCACTGCACAGATGTCAATGTTCTCCATTTTAAGGAGTTCCTCGAGTGAGTGCATTTTGAGGTTTAGACTTCTAGCATTGAGTAGCATTACCCTCAGATTTTTCTTGCTTGTACCTGTTATGGTGGTGAATTTGTCATTTGAACCTTACCTAAAAAAGGCACTATAGGGGTGGCAAGAGCCTTAGCCATTATCCGGAATCCTAAGGGTGACAGGTGCAGGCCATCTCTGCCAAATCATCATGGTCTGTCGATCATGTCGTCCCAGGCAGACAAATACTGGATCGCCTTAGAATGACACCAGAAGCTTAGCCAATTGTTGAAGTCAATAATTTTGTCCTTGTACTGTGGTATCATTCTGGGTGATGGCAGGATGCTACTCAGGGTTAGGGTCATACCTGGGGGCTGCTGGGACTAACAGGACGAGTCCTGTTAGGGTCATACCTGCCTGGGATATAAGATCGGTGAGCTCCTCCATGTCTCTTTTCATGTAGTCCAGGGAGGTACGTCTCAGGTCATTAACACCAACATGGACAATGACAGTGCCATATTTGTACTTATTGTGGAGTGACCTGAGTGCATGCATTATGTGGTGGATCCTGGCACCTGACAGGCAGCTGATAGTAACTTTCTCCTTGTTTAGTCTAGTGAGTGGAACATCAGTGTGCCTGACTATAGAGTCACCTATGACTAGAGTGTTGGGTAAGTTGTTATGCCTTGTGGGCTGTGGTTGAGTGGCACACTGAGTTTTTGAGTATTTCATCATTGTCACCATTTGTTGGCCTTTGCCAGACATTTCTTTATGGTTTCTATGGCTGACTTGCAGGGTGAGGCTGAGGGGTGAGTATTGGACCCCAGACTACCATCCATGCATGTGACCTATGATTCCCCCAGTTAGTTGGCCCCACATATACTGCAGTGGATTTGTCACCTTGAGTACTACTGCATATTATGGGGGAGGCCAGGATTGGGCAAACATTTCCTGGTGTCCCTCATAGCTGTCAGTTGTCTGCTGCTATACCAGTAGGCCACCCATTCCCTTGCATGCATGCATGCAGCAATACCATAGATATGCTACCAGAACATACTAATGCATTAATTTATTGTTAAGAAGAATGACTTACTTTGTGCCTGTGGTAGTTGTGAAGATGGTATCTGAGGGCTGCCTATGTTGTATGCACGTTTACTACCTATACATGGTAAGGTACATGTAGTATGATGTGTGTGGCATTAATTTTACTTTGTATGCAAGTCGGAGAGAGGTGTCAGTCTCTGGGTCCCTACAGTGTCAGTGTGTGTGTGCTATGTGTTGCCTCTTTGCCAAGCCCAGGCCATACTAGGCATGCCTCCTTTTGCCTACAGGAGCTGGCTCAGAGGGTTCCTCCTGTGAGTCCTTCTGCACCTGTGGGGACCTTGGCAATGGTGGGGGGCTTTGCAGCCCTTCCCCATGCGGTTCTTGCTGCAGCTGTTTCCGCAGGATCATATTGTAGCATGTCCCATACTATGAACATTTGTGCACATGTGGCTGGAGAATACTGCAGGGCTCCACCAGATATATCAAGCCAGTGGAACTGTGACTTGAGCATCCCAAACACATGCTCTATAATGATCCTGGTTTATATGTGTGCCTCATTATGGCATTCTTAAGTGGGTGTGTCTGCATTTCTAATGGGAGTCATCATCCATGGCTCCAGTGTATAGCCAGCATCCCCACCAGATGGCCATATGAGATGTCTGCCCTGGCAAATCCCTGGTACAGCTGTGAGGAATGCCAGATGTGGGAGTTGTGATTGCTTCCAGGGCTGCCAGCACACACATTAATGATAATCCCATGGGCATTACACACAACCTGGCAGTTGGAGTGAAAGCTCTTGCCATTTAAGGAGGCCCTACCTTGTTCACTGAGTGGTGCTTTGACGTGGATGTGCATGGAGTCTATGGCACCCGGTACCTCCTGGTAGTCTGCTACATGATGGAAGAGGTGCATATTGCTGGTCCTGTCCTTATGGGTGCTGGGGAAGTAAATGTGCTCACTGGCATGTGGTAGCATAGCATCCAGGAACTGGTGGAGTACCCTGGATGCAGATGCCTGTGAGACCCCCATGATGTCCCCAGTAGGTCTTTGGAAAGTACCAGTAGCTAGTCTTCTTAAGGCTACACATACCTTGGTATCCACTGGGATGGGTTCCCCTCTGTTGGTTCTGGTTCTGAGGTGAGGCTAGCACAGCTCAATGAGTTGCTGAAGTATGTCCCTGTCCACCCTGTAGCACTCTGCTATCTCCAGATCATGTAGCCCCTGGTAGGTTACCCTGAGTCTGAACACTCTTCTCCTCCTCCTCAGTCTGGGGCAGTTTCCAGCATTATCTTCCTCACCGCCCTCAGTTTCTAGCACATAATGATGTATGAAAGTGACAGCAGCCCCTAACATTTTGTTGGTTAAAATTCCCCTGAGTGTGTGCACCACTGCTGCAGAGTTTGTAGGAAAAGACAGCCTGAAAGGTGCTTGCACAGTTTATACTGTTATGCTGCAGATGCTGCCTGTATGATTGGCTGGCTATGATACATTCCACCTGCCTGCTATATTATTTGCACTTGATTGCTTTTATTTTGCTATTTCCTTTTTTTTCCCCTTCCCATTTCTGCCCCTTTTAAGCCCTGAGGTGTGCCATGCAAACCCAGTGTCCAAATGTAAACAGTTCTGCTATTTCCGGGGGGGGGGGGGTTGCTTGTTTTAGACTGGGTGCACATCGTGCAAACCTGTTTAGCTAAAGTAAACACTTTGAAGTAGAAATGGCCCTCCCTGGATGTGAACATGTTCTTCATTTCATGGAATAAGTCAATACAGCCTCAGACACACACCCTTACTTAGCTGTGCCTAGCTAAGCTCAAATGGGTGCCGTGGAGCTCCAATGTGCTTACAACAAGTATGACACACTCCCTTTCCATGTCAGCTGCTTCTCCTGCTTACACCACTGCCTTATAGCTCCTACTTGGTTAGTTGCAGCCAGGGAATGGTCTCCCATTTAGTGATTCAGTAAAATTTGCTCATTTGCATAACCCATTGCCTTAGTCCCTTGTTACACCACTACACCAGAGTCTTCCTCCTTAGCAACCAGTGTTATTGTTCTGATTCTGCATGCCATACACTATAATGGCAAAATGCAGATTTCACTTAAAATTGTCTTTTCACATTTTTTTATTTTGGTATGATCTCATTTCTGGGCCACTGTGCTATGCTTAAACAGTCAAAATCAGCCCCAAAAAACCTTTGATTTTCATATTTTCGCAACACTTTTCCATGCCAATGGCCATATTTTTGGTCATTGACATGCCTAATGATTCTAATACATGCATTACTTTGAGCTGCCATGCTTCCGTTTTAATTTTTGCAGAAATGAGGTTTGGTAACAATCCAATTTGTCCAGGGGCATCTTCAGAAGGGAGTTATATAAATATATTAGTGGGAGTTAAGAGGGTTGGGGGGATGAATGGGTTAAATGGGAAGAAGGAATGATTGGGACAAAATGAGGTAAAGGGGGCATTGGGCTTAAAGGGTTTTAGGCAAGCGTAGCTGGGTAAGGGATCACATTTTGGCGTGAACTTGCTACAGTGCAGGCTTACATCTGTGATAACCAGTTGGTAGTAAGGGATCAGGTAGACCTTGGATTAATAATTATGTGCAGGGAAGAGTTGGGCAATTGTAATTTATTTCTTCTGTTTCCTAGTGGGTTTTGATTAAAAGCAGGGTGGATTGAGTACTTTGGGCAGTGCAGTCAGTGATTTGGTAGTGGTACTCTTAAAATGAAAGGAAAATGTTTAACATTTTGACCCACTTAAATATCTGATTTGCTAAATTTTGTACTGTTAACTTGCCTTAAGGTATTGCTTAAAGGTGGGAAGACAACGAGAGGTACATGGTAACATACAGTATAAGAAGTGACAGTGCTTTTCAAATAAAACTAGCCCTTTCACCCATCTTTTTTTCTGGATAGTATCTGCCATGAGCTCTTTCAAACTGTACTTGTGAGCTCAGTGATGTTTTCTAGTTAACAAGAATGAAGACTTTTAGTTAAATTAGTCAGTTGTTTTAATGTCAGAACTGTGGTCAAGTAAAAGACAAAGTTTAGGAATAGTGTACATTGCCATGGCAGCCATGGCTACATCTTAGTATAAGTTATTGCACTTATCACCGCAACATTTTATTGACACTTTGTATTTATTTAACAGGTATTCATTATCTAAGAATAGCCATCACTATCTTTCCTAGGTGAGGAGAAGGGTTGGTTTTGCATTCAAGCTGCTGAGTAACTTCTCCTAGCTTATGCTTATTTTCACAGCATGATAGAGGCAAGCAGTGCCATTACTTGTGTTGTTTGTGGCTGTCATCCTTGTTGGTTGGGGCTTGATCCTTGTTGTCTGGCCCCTTGCACAGCAGGGTGATCATTGGTGCTGGGATCACATGGCATTTCGGTGTTGCATACTTTTGTCTAGGCCGGGGTTGTTTTCTGGGCTGAGAGATGTTGTGCTTGGATGCCCCTGCGCATGCATGGGATGAAGGAAGGGAATGCCATGTGAGTGATTCAGTTGACCCTTAACAATCTGAGTTTAGCTATTTGATGCTGCCTGGTCAGTTGGAGTCTGAGGGTGAGGAATGTGAGCTCAGTGTGCCAGAATAGTTAGCTTATTGGAGTAGACCCTGATTCATTAGGGGTAGTGGAACATCACCCATGGTATCTCCCTGGTCTGTCTATTAGCAACATTCCTACAACCCGGTATCACAGGACTGAGGTTTATGTCTGTTCGTGGCTTTCTGTAGTCTAGATGTTTGTGAGTTTCTCATCCTGTGAAGGTATAACAGATTTAGTGGCAGTGTCCTTAATTACATAGAATATGAGGGTTCTTTCTCTATATGAGACTGTGAATAAGGATAGGGTTTCCCAACTTCCATTACAGCTAATGGCCCTTAGACAAAAAAAATCTTACTTTTGTCTGAAACCTTTCAGGCCTTTCTAATTGGTTTTATAGTGTTTAATAAGCAGGATCTTCAGTTTGTTGTGACCTAAGTTAATTTTGAAGTGGCCAACGAACAAGAATTTTAGGGCTGGCTGTCAGTTACAATAAAAGAAGATTAAAGTCCTCTGACTAGATTATATTGTGTGGAAAGTGAGAAAATTAAACTGCGCAATCGGGGAGGGGGTACTTGCGTTCATGTTGCAGTTTGTTTTTTTAATCTGATCATAACATTTTCACAACATTTTACCCATTTTGAAGGAGATCTGCAATGGTAACCATGTACTTTTGGATCTTGTGTTTAATTTTCTTAGAAGAAAGAGAGGGAAGCAGGCAATTTTGAAACCTGGTAGTTTATACACCTAACTCTCTACTTGCGGGTTCTAGAAGTGTTTGACTATTTTCCCTAATAATTTATAAAATTGATATAATCAGACATGCACAAAATGCTAATTTTAAGAATTTCAAGTCTGTAATGTAGCACATTTTGTATTTATCCCTTTGTTGTGACTGGGTGGGTTTCTTATTCTTTTGTATTAGTTCTTGCTATAATGATTTTGTATCGGGGGATCAGAGAATGATGACCAGGCACTCATTGGTGAACTTAGTAGTAGCTCTGGAGTTGACAGAGGCAGATTAGAAAGACATAAACCAAAATGGAGGTGCAGTCATTTTCTTACTTCCTGTACCTCTACCTGTCACCTTAACTTTGTTGGCTGTATCCCTCAGTGTCTATATTCTGTTTTACCATGTAAGATGGACAGGAAGGATATAACACACCTTACTAATTTTTGGTGTAATCCCTTGCAAAATGCTGTCAAAGGACAACCAAAATCTCACCTCTCCAAGCTGTCATCCTGGCACTGCAATTATTGGTGGGGGCAGTTGGAGGGAGTAGCAATCTAAAATATTAGTTCACGGGCTTTTCTGCCCTTGAATAATGGTCATTTGCAGCTCATGTGCAGTGTAACTTAACCATTGCAGGGACAGGCATGTGTGTGAAGAGAAATGCATTTGATGCCATGAATGTTCAATAAGCTATGGGACAGCCGGTGTGACTGTCGAGTTTAACTTCGGAGTTTATAACTATGAAGTGAAGACATATGTAATTTTAGGGTATTGATTTTTGTTTGGTCCATCTTTCACAAAGTTTATAGTGCTGGTAAAGCACTAAGCATGGAAGTCATCCAAATTCATGCTAAGGTGCTAATGCAGCACCAGTTACCTTTATAGGTTCATAGGTTGGTACTAGGCCATCGGCACCAGGGTCTATACAAGCCTAGCCATAACAATTCCCTGGATATTTCTTCCCACAATATTTACTTCCCTGGATCCCTGTCTAGCAGGGTGACTGATGTGATCCCCGAGGTGGATTTCCTATCTCAAGGTTCCTTTTGATGAGGGCCAAGAGGCGCTTTGCTTGACATGGATGGGCAGTCTATTCCAGAGTATGGGGAGTCGCTGGGTCAGGAACCTATCCCTCCAGCATGTTTTGTTCATTGTGATGACAAGGTTTAGATCCCTGGAGTGTGTGGCTCTGAGGGATTGGGATTTCTTTAACTGGAGCATGTCCAACAGCTCAGGGTTTGACATGGCCTTGTATGTTAAGCAGAGATCACCTCTGAGTAGACGATATGCCACAGGCTATAGCTGGAGTTTTTTAGATGGTCAGAGTAAAGGGGAACAATGACCACTTTTTTTCTGGATGAGAAACCTTTTGTGATGAAGTGTGCCACGTAGAAGGATTTCCTGACTACTGTGGTGATATGATTATCAAAGGAGAGACTACTGTCCACCTGTGTCCCAAGGTTTCTTATCATACTTTCCATGTTAAGTATACTACTGCCTATGTTGTAGTTCATGGGTACAGAATTTTTACCAAAGGGGATAACAATGCACTTTTTGGCATTGAGCTTGAGGCCATGGCTTTGACACCAGGCATTTGTCTCAATGAGGCCCTTTTGTAGGATGTCCACATCATTAGGAGTTTCGATTATGTCTCCTAGTTTGCAGTCATCTGCAAACTTCGTTAATAAAGACCTTCTGTGTTAGACTGTACTTCAGAGAAATAGATACCAAACAGGAGAGGACCCAGGACTGAACCCTGTGGTACTCCACTTGTCACCTGCCTGGAGCTGGATTTGGAGTCAGCTACTTTTACAGTCTGGGTTCTGTCAGTAAGCCAGTTGACAACCCATCAAGTGATGTACAGATTTATGCCCAGCTTAGTGAGTTTATCTATGATTCCAGAGTGGGGGATGGTGTCAAAGGCCTTGGTGAGGTCCAGATAGGCTGTGTTTGTAAGAGCAATAAAAAAAAAAATCTGTTTGGGCCTTTCTTCCTCTTTTATTACAGCGGGGTCTATTCTTAATCTAGGAGGTTGGAGGTATGGCTGGCATGTACTTTACTGCTATTTACAGTATGTGGACATTGCTTCTGCCCAACTGAGGCAAGATGGACAGATTTTGGTAGGCTGTACTTTAAACTTTGGAGTGTTTTTTTTTTTTTTATATAGAGTTCTCGCATCTGGTGCATAATCGAAGGTAGACATTATGGAGGATTATAGTAAGAATGTGTTTCCTTCAGGTTGCAAGGTAACATGGCTTGATTCTCATCTTTGTTGGGAATCGCTGGTGGGGTTTGCAGTGCCAGTATATATGGAGGGGCTGAATCGATAAGCACAGGGAAGTTGACATAATTTGTACAGCAATCCATGGGGGGATAGGGTGGTAGGTAGGCTTGGTCTGTTAATGAGGGATTTTGTGAGGTCATTATCATCGAGCTATTTTCAGAGATGCTCCCAAGACTTTGGTGACCCAGGTAATTGACGATTAGATTATCTGTTGTCCATGATTTTACTAGTAACATACTCAAGTTGGCTGCTTACTTTATGTGCGTGTTAACTGATATCAGGCAAACACATGGGTTCAGTTATTGCTGCTCATGGCATAACATTGTCTTTTCCAAGTGTGGGTTCCTTTGATGATTGAGTAAAATTGTTAGGGGATGTGGTGGTGCCAGGTTGTTAAGGATAAGGGAAGTTGGTTAGTGTATCTGTGAGGCTGATGAACAAGGTAGTTTTTGGCATCTCCTAATACAACTTTCTTTGCTTTTGCAGATGGATGAGAACAGAGTAGGCATCAGTCAGTGGTATGAAGGTGACGACATGAGGTTGCAGATGGGGAAGTGCAGATTGGGCATCAGTCAGTAGCTTGAAGGAAGCTAACTTGGGAATTGCCGGATGCTGCTGTGGTGGGTGTTTTGGCTGCTGGAGTTGTGCGCAAAGGGGTCACAGATTGAGAAGGTGTGGAATTAAGTGGCTGTGGTTGGTGAACTGAAGGAAGAGGATTCAGAGTGATAGAGCCTGTTTTAATGGATGTTTCGGTCATTTGGGTTGTGCACAAGTGAAATCTGAGATGGGTCAGTGCTGCGATCATTGCACTGATGAAATGGCTTTGAAAGCTAAGAGATTCATTTTGCATGGACAACTGGGACTATTTTATAGGGAGTTTGGGGTTTATGGGTGGGGTAGAATCACAACAATCATAGGACCGCAGGAAGCTACGAGAAGTATAGTTTGGGGCCTTGTAGGCTAGACAAGTTTAATTTTGTTTTTCCACACACTGCTCTTATTGTCCTTTGAGGGACATGGGTAGAACCCTGGGGTGAGTTTATAGTCACCCATCCAGTTTTGGTAGAGGGATAAGGAGGTTTTATACATAGATGCACATGAGAGGGGTTTTGTTTTAAACGTGGCCTTCTGAAGTTGTATGTCGGACAGTTTAAGTTGGTTAATTTGGTAGGGTTTAATAAGTTGGTGTAGTTTATCACTATGTTGCCTTTAGGTGAATTTACTGGGATGGCCTTTGGGGCAGACGGATAGGGTTGGTCATGGGGATTTACATTTTGTTTACACATTTTATAGGAGGTGTTGGGTTCAGGGGTATAATTGGGGGGTTGTTTGTGGCTGGTGGATGATAGGATGGAGGGACAATTGGGGATGCTGAGTATTTGAAGTTTCAATTTAACATTGACTAGGTTTAGAGGGTGATGGAGTTTAGGGTTTACTTCAGTTGTGTAAGGTGGCTGTGGGATGAGTTGTGTTGTCTGTTGGCAGACGTGTGTTGTATTGCATTAAGGTTACAGGCTTGCTACATGAGTTTGGGGCACATCTTGATAAGTAGAACATTTGGTAAGGCGAGGCTAGCTTACTTAGATGTGGGTTTCAGTTGTAGGTAGTTGGGATTTGATGGAATGATTTAGTTATCTGACAGGCTTACTAGTAATGTAAGGTAGTTTAATTGGTCAGGAGGATGTAGCTACAACTATTGCAGATGCATGAAGGACAAGGTTGAGTGAATTAATTTGGTTAGAGTCATTTGTTTGAAGGGTCAAAATAGGTTGACAGGAATGGTGGCCAGACTTTGACTATTGTCAAGAGGGGTTTTGTTGCGGGGATTGGTGTTGGGATATGGAGTTTGAGGGGTTACAGATTTCTGTGGCAATTGTGTTCTGAATGCATTTAGTCATTTCAAAAGTGATTTGAGGGTCATCAAAGGCTAGGATGGTCATTATTTGCTATGCTTGTACTGGATAGTAGGAGGGCTGGCAGTATAGATTTTGTACTTTGATATAGGGCTGCTGTTAGGATGATGGTAGGCAATTGCACTTGCATGGTTTCATGTGGCATTGGGTTTAATGTTTTGGTGTTGCCTAGGGTAGGTTAATATTGGTTGTTTGAGTGAGTGAGAAGTTAATTATTTTACAGAAGTTATGCAAAGATATGGTTAACTTAGTATTCGGAAGGGGAGAATTGGTTTAACAATTAGTCGGGTGGTGGCTTTCGGTGCATATGCTAGGGCTGTTAGGTTTGCTGATAAGGATTCAGTTAGGTTTAGAGAAGATGGGTACACCAAAGGATGTTTGGCTGACGCAAGTGGTTAGATTGTTGAAATTTTCTGATAGGAGAGAGGAGGAACAGCCTGGCAGGCTGGTAGGTGGAGAAGAGGACAGGCTTGCCCTCTTCTTTTCTCCCTCTGGTATTGGATGTTAAAGTGGTAAATATAAGCGAGCAGAGGTACAGACAGTGCTTATTGGGTTGGAAGTGTAATTCAATGAATGGTATATGAAGTGAGTTTTGGATGCTGATTCATAAGTAAAGTACGTGAGTAGAGGTATGGACGCTTCTTACGGGGGTCAGGATGAGTAAGGTCACACTGCCCTGATTAACATTACATGGATAAATGACTTGACCAGGAAGTTCCACGGTCTGGAGTAAACCACAGCAATGCAATTCGATCACCTCCTTGTCAAAATTAAAAGGTTTCACTGTTACAATAAAGTTCCACGCTGAAGAATATTCACCAAACTTAGTTCATAAGCAATAATGTGAGTTTATTCTTAAAAGCTTACAAACAGGTACAGCCCGACACAACGCCATGCAAATCACAATATCCAGCAGGATTTACCCGGTTTCCTGGATCACTGCCAAGCATCGAACTTCTTCAGAATAACTATACCACTCACTACCTCCCCTTATATATACACAACAGATTCAATCAATTACCTAATTAATTAATGCTCAATTATACTATTTAAACAATTTATACAATAAATATGATTAAACTTCAAACACTATTGATAGATTTATGTTTAGTATATTAACATTAATCATGCTTTGTATCCTCTGCATAACACAAACATGAACATTGTCATTGTTAAAAATCTCATAAAAAAGAAGTCCAGGGAGGTACGTCTCAGGTCACACACCAACATGGACAATGACAGTGCCATATTTGTACTTATTGTGGAGTGACCTGAGTGCATGCATTATGTGGTGGATCCTGGCACCTGACAGGCAGCTGATAGTAACTTTCTCCTTGTTTAGTCTAGTGAGTGGAACATCAGTGTGCCTGACTATAGAGTCACCTATGACTAGAGTGTTGGGTAAGTTGTTATGCCTTGTGGGCTGTGGTTGAGTGGCACACTGAGTTTTTGAGTATTTCATCATTGTCACCATTTGTTGGCCTTTGCCAGACATTTCTTTATGGTTTTCTATGGCTGACTTGCAGGGTGAGGCTGAGGGGTGAGTATTGGACCCCCAGACTACCATCCATGCATGTGACCTATGATTCCCCCAGTTAGTTGGCCCCCACATATACTGCAGTGGGATTTGTCACCTTGAGTACTACTGCATATTATGGGGAGGCCAGGATTGGGCAAACATTTCCTGGTGTCCCTCATAGCTGTCAGTTGTCTGCTGCTATACCAGTAGGCCACCCCATTCCCTTGCATGCATGCATGCAGCAATACCATAGATATGCTACCAGAACATACTAATGCATTAATTTATTGTTAAGAAGAATGACTTACTTTGTGCCTGTGGTAGTTGTGAAGATGGTATCTGAGGGCTGCCTATGTTGTATGCACGTAGCACACTACCTATACATGGTAAGGTACATGTAGTATGATGTGTGTGGCATTAATTTTACTTTGTATGCAAGTCGGAGAGAGGTGTCAGTCTCTGGGTCCCTACAGTGTCAGTGTGTGTGCTATGTGTTGCCTCTTTGCCAAGCCCAGGCCATACTAGGCATGCCTCCTTTTGCCTACAGGAGCTGGCTCAGAGGGTTCCTCCTGTGAGTCCTTCTGCACCTGTGGGGACCTTGGCAATGGTGGGGGGCTTTGCAGCCCTTCCCCATGCGGTTCTTGCTGCAGCTGTTTCCGCAGGATCATATTGTGTAGCATGTCCCATACTATGAACATTTGTGCACATGTGGCTGGAGAATACTGCAGGGCTCCACCAGATATATCAAGCCAGTGGAACTGTGACTTGAGCATCCCAAACACATGCTCTATAATGATCCTGGTTTATATGTGTGCCTCATTATGGCATTCTTAAGTGGGTGTGTCTGCATTTCTAATGGGAGTCATCATCCATGGCTCCAGTGTATAGCCAGCATCCCCACCAGATGGCCATATGAGATGTCTGCCCTGGCAAATCCCTGGTACAGCTGTGAGGAATGCCAGATGTGGGAGTTGTGATTGCTTCCAGGGCTGCCAGCACACACATTAATGATAATCCCATGGGCATTACACACACAACCTGGCAGTTGGAGTGAAAGCTCTTGCCATTTAAGGAGGCCCTACCTTGTTCACTGAGTGGTGCTTTGACGTGGATGTGCATGGAGTCTATGGCACCCGGTACCTCCTGGTAGTCTGCTACATGATGGAAGAGGTGCATATTGCTGGTCCTGTCCTTATGGGTGCTGGGGAAGTAAATGTGCTCACTGGCATGTGGTAGCATAGCATCCAGGAACTGGTGGAGTACCCTGGATGCAGATGCCTGTGAGACCCCCATGATGTCCCCAGTAGGTCTTTGGAAAGTACCAGTAGCTAGTCTTCTTAAGGCTACACATACCTTGGTATCCACTGGGATGGGTTCCCCTCTGTTGGTTCTGGTTCTGAGGTGAGGCTAGCACAGCTCAATGAGTTGCTGAAGTATGTCCCTGTCCACCCTGTAGCACTCTGCTATCTCCAGATCATGTAGCCCCTGGTAGGTTACCCTGAGTCTGAACACTCTTCTCCTCCTCCTCAGTCTGGGGCAGTTTCCAGCATTATCTTCCTCACCGCCCTCAGTTTCTAGCACATAATGATGTATGAAAGTGACAGCAGCCCCTAACATTTTGTTGGTTAAAATTCCCCTGAGTGTGTGCACCACTGCTGCAGAGTTTGTAGGAAAAGACAGCCTGAAAGGTGCTTGCACAGTTTATACTGTTATGCTGCAGATGCTGCCTGTATGATTGGCTGGCTATGATACATTCCACCTGCCTGCTATATTATTTGCACTTGATTGCTTTTATTTTGCTATTTCCTTTTTTTTCCCCTTCCCATTTCTGCCCCTTTTAAGCCCTGAGGAGCGCCATGCAAACCCACTGCTCAAATGTAAACAGTTCTGCTAGTTCCGGGGGTTGCTTGTTTTAGACTGGGTGCACATCGTGGCAAACCTGTTTAGCTAAAGTAAACACTTTGAAGTAGAAATGGCCCTCCTGGATGTGAACATGCTCTTCATTTCATGGAATAAGTCAATACAGCCTCAGACACACACCCTTACTTAGCTGTGCCTAGCTAAGCTCAAATGGGTGCCGTGGAGCTCCAATGTGCTTACAACAAGTATGACACACTCCCTTTCCATGTCAGCTGCTTCTCCTGCTTACACCACTGCCTTATAGCTCCTACTTGGTTAGTTGCAGCCAGGGAATGGTCTCCCATTTAGTGATTCAGTAAAATTTGCTCATTTGCATAACCCATTGCCTTAGTCCCTTGTTACACCACTACACCAGAGTCTTCCTCCTTAGCAACCAGTGTTATTGTTCTGATTCTGCATGCCATACACTATAATGGCAAAATGCAGATTTCACTTAAAATTGTCTTTTCACATTTTTTTTTTATTTTTGGTATGATCTCATTTCTGGGCCACTGTGCTATGCTTAAACAGTCAAAATCAGCCCCCAAAAAACCTTTGATTTTCATATTTTCGCAACACTTTTCCATGCCAATGGCCATATTTTTGGTCATTGACATGCCTAATGATTCTAATACATGCATTACTTTGAGCTGCCATGCTTCCGTTTTAATTTTTGCAGAAATGAGGTTTGGTAACAATCCAATTTGTCCAGGGGCATCTTCAGAAGGGAGTTATATAAATATATTAGTGGGAGTTAAGAGGGTTGGGGGGATGAATGGGTTAAATGGGAAGAAGGAATGATTGGGACAAAATGAGGTAAAGGGGGCATTGGGCTTAAAGGGTTTTAGGCAAGCGTAGCTGGGTAAGGGATCACATTTTGACGTGAACTTGCTACAGTGCAGGCTTACATCTGTGATAACCAGTTGGTAGTAAGGGATCAAGTAAGCCTTGGATTAATAATTATGTGCAGGGAAGAGATGAATAATTGTAATTTATTTATTCTGTTTCCTAGTGGGTTAGGATTAAAAGGGGGGTTGAGTACTTTGGGCAGTGGAGTGTGTGATTTGATGGTGGTACTCTTAAAATGAAAGGAAAACTTTTCACATTTTGACCCACTTAAATATCTAATTTGCTACATTTTGTACTGTTAACTTGGCTTAAGGTATTACCTGAAGGTGGAAAGACAAAGCAAGGTGTAGGGTAACATACAGTATAAGATGTAACAGTGCTTTTCAAATAAAAGTAGCCCTTTTACCCATCTTCTTTCTGGATAGTATCTGCCATGAGTTCTTTCAAACTGTACTCGTGAGCTCAGTGATGTACTCTAGTTAGCAAGAATAAGGACTTTTTGTTAAATTAGTCAGCCGGTTTAATGCAGGACTGCGGTCAAGTAAAAGGCAAAGTTTAGGAATAGTGTACATTGCCATGGCAGCCATGGCTACATCTTAGTATCAGTTATTATACTTATCACTGCATCATTTTATTGACACTTTGTATTTTTTTAACATGTATTCCTTACCCAAGAATAGCCATCACTATCTTTCCTAGGTGAGGAGAAGGGTTGGTTTTGCATTCAAGCTGCTGAGTAACTTCTCCTAGCTTATGCTTGATTTATCAGCATGATAGAGGCAAACGGTTCTGTTAGTTGTGTTGTTTGTGGCTGTCATCCTTGTTGGTTACAGCTTGATCCTTGTTGTCTGGCCTCTTGCACAGCAGGGTGATCATTGGTGCTGGGGGGATCACATGGCATTTCCCGGTGTTGCATACTTTTGTCTAGGCCGGGGGTTGTTTTCACGGGCTGAGAGATGTTGTGCTTGGATGCCCCTGCACATGCATGGGATAAAGGAAGGGAATGGCATGTGAGTGTTTTGGTTGACCCATAACAATCTGAGTTTAGCTATTTGATGTTACCTGGTTAGTCAAAGTCTGGGGGTGAGGAATGTGAGCTCAATGTGCCAGAATACTTAGCTTATTGGAGTAGACCCTGATTCATTAGGGGTAGTGGAACATCACCCATGGTATCTCCCTGGTCTGTCTATTAGCAACATTCCTACAACCCGGTATCACAGGACTGAGGTTTATGTCTGTTCGTGGCTTTCTGTAGTCTAGATGTTTGTGAGTTTCTCATCCTGTGAAGGTATAACAGATTTAGTCGGCAGTGTCCTTAATTACATAGAATATGAGGCTTTTTTCTCTGTACAAAGCTGAGAATAAGGATAGGGGTTCCCAACTTTCATTACAGCTAATGTCCCTTAGACAAAAACAATCTTACTTTTGTCTGAAACCTTTCAGGCCATTCTAATTGGTTTTATAATAGCTGATGAGCAGGATCTTCAGTTTGTTGTGACCTAAGTTAATTTTGTAGTGGCCAACGAACACGAATTTTATGGCTGGCTATCAGTAAAAGAAGATTAAAGTCCTCTGACTAGATTACATTGTGTGGAAAGTGAGAAAATTAAACTGCGCAATCGGGGAGGGGGTACTGGCGTTCATGTTGCGGTTTGTTTTTTCAATCTGATCGTAAAATTTTCACAACACTTTATCCATATTGAAAGAGGTTCACAACAGTTACCATATACTTTTGGAGTGTGTGTTTAATTTTCTTAGAAGAAAGAGAGGGGAACGGGCAATTTTGATACCAGGTAGTTTATGCACCTAACTCACTACTTGCAGGTTCTAGAAGTGTTTGACTATTGTCCCTAATAATTTATAAATTTGATATAATCTCACATGCACAAAATGTTAATTTTAAGAATTCCAAGTCTGTAACGTAGCACATTTTGTATTTATCCCTTTGTTCTGATTGGGTGGGTTTCCTATTCTTTTATATTAGTTCTTGCTATAAAGATTTTGTATCAGGGGTGGGAATCAGAGAATGAAACCCAGGCACTCATTAGTGAACTTCGTAGTAGTTCTGGAGTTGATGTAGGGAGATTAGAAAGACATATACCAAAATGGAGGTGCAGTCATTTTCTTACTTCCTGTACCTCTACCTGTCACCTTAACTTTGTTGGCGGTATCCCTCAGTGTCTATATTCTGTTTTAACATGCAAGATGGATTACAAACTAGAAGGATATAACACACCATACTAATTTTTGATGTAATCCCTCACAAAATGCTGTCAAAGGACAACCAAAATCTCACCTCTCCAAGCTGTCATCCTGGCACTGCAATTATTGGTGGGGTAGCTTCAAGCTGTTGGAGGGAGTAGCAATCCAAAATGGCTATTCATGGGCTTTTCCACCCTTGAACAATGGTAATTTGCAGCTCATGCACAGTGCAACTTAAGCATTGCAGGGACAGGCATGTGTGTGAAGAGAAATGCATTCAGTGCCAGGAATGTTCAATAAGCTATGGGACAGCCGGTGTGACTGTCGAGTTTAACTTCGGAGTTTATAACTATGAAGTGAAGACATATGTAATTTTAGGGTATTGATTTTAGTTTGGTCCATCTTTCACAAAATTTATAGTGGTGGTAAAGCACTAAGCGTGGAAGTCATCCAAATTCATGCTAAGGTGCTAATGCAGCACCAGTTACCTTTATAGGTTCATAGGTTGGTACTAGGCCATCGGCACCAGGGTCTATACAAGCCTAGCCATAACAATTCCCTGGATATTTCTTCCCACAATATTTACTTCCCTGGATCCCTGTCTAGCAGGGTGACTGATGTGATCCCCGAGGTGGATTTCCTATCTCAAGGTTCCTTTTGATGAGGGCCAAGGAGGCGCTTTGCTTGACATGGATGGGCAGTCTATTCCAGAGTATGGGGAGTCGCTGGGTCAGGAACCTATCCCTCCAGCATGTTTTGTTCATTGTGATGACAAGGTTTAGATCCCTGGAGTGTGTGGCTCTGAGGGATTGGGATTTCTTTAACTGGAGCATGTCCAACAGCTCAGGGTTTGACATGGCCTTGTATGTTAAGCAGAGATCACCTCTGAGTAGACGATATGCCACAGGCTATAGCTGGAGTTTTTTAGATGGTCAGAGTAAAGGGGAACAATGACCACTTTTTTTCTGGATGAGAAACCTTTTGTGATGAAGTGTGCCACGTAGAAGGATTTCCTGACTACTGTGGTGATATGATTATCAAAGGAGAGACTACTGTCCACCTGTGTCCCAAGGTTTCTTATCATACTTTCCATGTTAAGTATACTACTGCCTATGTTGTAGTTCATGGGTACAGAATTTTTACCAAAGGGGATAACAATGCACTTTTTGGCATTGAGCTTGAGGCCATGGCTTTGACACCAGGCATTTGTCTCAATGAGGCCCTTTTGTAGGATGTCCACATCATTAGGAGTTTCGATTATGTCTCCTAGTTTGCAGTCATCTGCAAACTTCGTTAGCCAAAGACCTTCTGTGTTAGACTGTACTTCAGAGAAATAGATACCAAACAGGAGAGGACCCAGGACTGAACCCTGTGGTACTCCACTTGTCACCTGCCTGGAGCTGGATTTGGAGTCAGCTACTTTTACAGTCTGGGTTCTGTCAGTAAGCCAGTTGACAACCCATCAAGTGATGTACAGATTTATGCCCAGCTTAGTGAGTTTATCTATGATTCCAGAGTGGGGGATGGTGTCAAAGGCCTTGGTGAGGTCCAGATAGGCTGTGTTTGTAAGAGCAATAAAAATATATATGTTTGGGCCTTTCTCCCTCTTTTATTACAGCGGGGTTTAGGTCTTGATCTAGGAGGCTGCAGGTATGGCTGGCATATACTTTACTACTATTTGCATTATGTGGACATTGCTTTTGCCCAATTGAGGCAAGATGGGCAGATTTTGATAGGCTGTACTTTAAACTTTGGAGGGTTGTGTTTTTTTTTTTTATAGAGTTCTCATATCTGGTGGGTAGTGGAAGGTAGCCATTATGGGGCATTATAGTAAGAAAATGTTTCCTTCTAGGTGCAAGGTAACATGTTAGATTCTCATCTTTGTTGGGAATCACCGGTGGGGTTTGCAGTGCCTGTATATATGGAGGTGTTGAATTGATAAGCACAGGAAGGTTGACATAATCCGTACAGCGATCCATGGGGAGGATAGGATGGTAGATAGGCTTGGTCTGTTAATGAGTGATTGTGTGAGGTCATTATCATGGAGCTATTTTCTGAGATACTCCCAAGACCATGGTGCACCAGGTAATTGATGATTACATTATCTGTTGCCCATGATTTTACTAGTAACATACTCAAGCTGGTTGCTTACTTTATGGGTGTGTTAAGTGATGTCAGGTAAACACATGGGTTCAGTTATTGCTGCTCGTGGCATAACGTTGTCTTTTCCATGTGTGGCTTCCTTTGCTGATTGAGTAAAATTGTTAGGGGATGTGGTCGTGCCAGGTTGTTAAGGATAAGGGAAGTTGGTTAGTGTATCTGTGAGGCTGATGAACAAGGTAGTTTTTGGCATCTCCTAATACAACTTTCTTTGCTTTTGCAGATGGATGAGAACAGAATAGGCATCAATCAGTGGTCTGAAGGTGACAATGTGAGGTTGCAGATGGGGAAGTGCAGATTAGGCATCAGTCAGTAGCTTGAAGGAAGTGGACTTGGGAATTGCTGCATGCTGCTGTGGTTGGTGTTCTGGCTGCTGGAGTTGTGCACAAAGTGGTTACAGATTGCAGAGGTGTGGAATTAAGTTGGCTGTGGTTGGTGATCTGAAGGAAGAGGATTCGGAGTGATAGAGCCTGTTTTAATGGATGTTTTGGTCATTTGGGTTGTGCACAAGTGAGGTCAGCGATGGATGAGTGCTGAGTGAGCAGCAATCAGTGCACTGATGAAATGGCTTCGAAAGGTAAGGGATTCATTTTGCATGGCGGATTGGGGGCTATTTTATAGGGAGTTTGGGGTTTATAGGTGGGGTAGAATCACAACAATCATAGGAACATAGGAAGCTATGAGGCTTATGGTTTGGGGCCTTGTAGGCTAGACAAGTTTAATTTCCTGTTTCCACACACTGCTCTTATTGTCCTTTGAGGGGACATGGGTAAAGCCTTGAGGCAAGTTTACTGTCACCCATCCAGTTTTGGTAGGGGGATAATGAGGTTTTATAGATAGATGCATATGAGACAGGTTTTGTTTTAAACATGGCCTTTTGGGGAGTTATGGGTTACTGAAGTTGAATGTTGGACAGTTTAAGTGGGTTAATCTGGTAGGGATTAATAAGCTGGTGTAGTTTATTACTGTGTTGCCTTTAGGTTAATTCACTGTGATGGCCTTTGGGGCAGATGGATAGGGTTGGTCATGGGGATTTGCATTTTGTTTACACATTTTATAGGAGGTGTTGGGTTTGGAGGGTATAATTTGGGGGTTTGTTTGTGGTTGGTGGATGATAGAAAGGAGGGACAAAGTTGAGATGCTGAGTATTTGGTTGCAATTTAACATTGACTAGACTTAGAGGGTGATGGAGTTTAGGGTTTACTTCAGTTGTGTAAGGTGGCTGTGGGATGAGTTGTGTTGTCTGTTGGCAGAAGTGTATTGTATTGCATTAAGGTTACAGGCTTGGTACAGGAGTTTGGGGCACATCATGATAAGTAAAACATATGGTAGGGTGAGGCTAGCTTACTTAGATGTGGGTTACAGTGGTAGGTGGGAAGCATTTGATGGAATGATTTAGTTATCTGACAGGCCTGTGAGTAAGGTAAGGTAGTTTAGTTGGTCAGGAGGATGTAGCTACAACTATTGTAGATGCATGAAGAACAAGGTTGAGTGAATTAATTTGGTTAGAGTAATTTGTTTGAAGGGTCAAAGTAGGTTGACAGGAAAGATGGACAGACTTTGATTATTGTCAAGATGGGTTTTGTTACGGCGATTGGTGTTGGGATATGGAGTTCGAGGGGTTACAGATTTCTGTGGCAATTGTGTTCTGACTGTATTTAGGCATTTCAAAAGTGATTTAAGGGTCATCAAAGGCTAGGATGGTCATTATTTGCCATGCTTGTACTGGATAGTAGGAGGGGTGGCAGTATAGATTTTGTACTTTGATATAGGGCTGCTGTTAGGATGATGGTAGGCCATTGCCCTTGTGAGGTTTCATGTTACATTGGGTTTAATGTTTTGGTGTTGCCTAGGGTAGGTAATGTCTCGGGGCTCATTATGAGGTTAATATTGTTTTTTTGAATGAGTGAGAAGTTAATTACTTTACAGAAGTATGCAAAGATATGGTTAACTTAGTATTCGGAAGGGGAGAATTGGTTTAACAATTAGTCGGGTGGTGGCTTTCGGTGCATATGCTAGGGCTGTTAGGTTTGCTGATAAGGATTCAGTTAGGTTTAGAGAAGATGGGTACACCAAAGGATGTTTGGCTGACGGGTGGTTAGATTGTTGAAATTTCTGATAGGAGAGAGGAGGAACAGCCTGGCAGGCTGGTAGGTGGAGAAGAGGGACAGTCTTGCCCTCATCTGTTCCCCCTCTGGTATTGGATGTTAAAGTGGTAAATATAAGCGAGCAGAGGTAAAGACGCTGCTTATTTGGTTGGAGGTGTAATTCAATAAATGGTAAAGGAAGTGAGTTTTGGATGCTGATTCATAAGTAAAGTAAGTAAGTAGAGGTATGGACGCTGCTTACAGGGGTCAGGATGAGTAAGGTCACACTGCCCTGATTAACATTACATGGATAAATGACGACCAGGAAGTTCCACGGTCTGGGTAAACCACAGCAATGCACGTACCTCCTTGTCAAAATTAAAAGGTTTCACTGTTACAATAAAGTTCCACGCTGAAGAATATTCACCAACGAGTCTGCAGCAATAATGGAGTTTATTCTTAAAAGCTTACAAACAGGTACAGCCGACACAACGCCATGCAAATCACACATCCAGCAGGATTTACCCGGGTTTCGTCCGCCAAGACGAACTTCTTCAGAATAACTATACCACTCACTACCTCCCCTTTATATACACAACAGATTCAATCAATTACCTAATTAATTAATGCTCAATTATACTATTTAAACAATTTATACAATAAATATGATTAAACTTCAAACACTATTGATAGATTTATGTTTAGTATATTAACATTAATCATGCTTTGTATCCTCATAACACAAACATGAACATTGTCATTGTTAAAATCTCATAAAAAAGAAATAATAATAATTACATCATACTTATACACAAAACAATAAAACACATGAACAATTATTCTATCCCAATTCCCATATAATTATATGTATAATGATATATAATAACCCTAAAATAATATATGAAATTATGTATATATAAAAATAATATATATGTGTGTATATATAAGAATTGTATATTTAATGATGCAATGTGTGTTCATATATATATAACCTCATACATTGATATACGGTATTTTCCATAAGTTCTCCACCCTAATCTATACGTGTAATATTATATGATATGTGTATACTTCCTCATTTAATTATATAATGAATTATAAGGGTGTATATATAACTTACTCAAGTATATATAATAGTACTGTTGTACAGGCTATTATACATGAATGAACATGATTTGTTCATTAATATATTATACTTCCCTTATAGTGAGATTTATATTTGATACCATTTATTTTGAAATATAAATTGTTGAAAAACTATATATAAGGTTTAAATTAACCTAAAATAATATATAAGATTTTAATTAACCTAAGTTTGGTAGTGTACAGGAACAAGGTCAACACTTACCCTTAATATGATTTTTCATAAGGATTGGTTTAATTGTACTATATTCATTAAGTCCCGGCCAATTATGGGCATTCAACAGGATCTGCCATTTTAACTCCTGTATATCTAAATCATATTTTGTGTTTCTTCCCTGTACATCATATAGTAAATGATCAATTATACAAAATTTAAATCTATGATCAGCATATAGTTGAATATGTCTCGCTAAGGCATTTGTGGTGTTCATATGCTTTATATCCAAAACATGTTCTTTTATTCTACTCCTGAACTTCCTACTTGTTTTGCCTATATATAAGGCCCTACATTGTTGACAAAGTGCTACATAAATCACATTTGAAGTATGGCAATTAAAGTGTCCTTTAATTTTGATATTATTAAAATTAATTTTAATTTTCTCCTGTGTATCATGTATATACTTGCATGTTGTACATCTTCCACATCTAAAATTTCCTATTGGTCTATTGGTATTGTATTGTTGTACTTCCATATTATGTTCCAAATATTCCTTGAAAGATGCATCCTTCTTATATATGAACTTGATGGGTCCTTGAAATATTGATGCTATCATATGTTCACTAGTAAACAAATTCCAATTTCTGATAATAATGTTCTTAATTATTGGGGTACAATCATCAAATACAGAAATATATAGGGGTAACTGATCCTTACTTTCATATTGAATTTTACTTATATCTTTATCATAGCCATAACGTAGGATGGCTTCATATTTTCCTACTTGTCTCTTAACTTTAACTTCTTGTTTAATTGTTTCACATAAGATTTTTGGACAACCCCTATTTAAAAACATATTTTGCATGAATTCTAACTCATCAAAAAATTCCCCTTCTTCACTAATCATCCTGGCTGCCCTGACCACCTGGCCCTTTACAACTCCCTTCTTTTGATGGTCAGGGTGCCAGCTATCATAGTGAAGATAGGAGTTGGAAAATGTTGATTTTCTGTGAATGTTAGATTTTAATTGCCCCCTATCTTTGTCAAAGGTTAGTTCCACATCCAGGTATGATATTTTTTCATAACCAATATGATGTGTGAATTTTAAAAATCGAACATTTTGATTGATATATTCAAGGAATATTTTTAATGCTGTCTCATCGTTGTCCCATATTATAAAGATATCGTCCAAATATCTGGTGTATATTTTGATGTATTTTTTGAATGGACTATTGAAAATATAATTATACTCCCAGTATGTCATGATTAAGTTGGCATACATGGGGGCACATGCTGCCCCCATTGCCACTCCATCAATTTGTTTGTAATAATTCCCTTCATAATACAAGTAATTATTGTGAAGTACAATTTCCATTAGACCAATCAGGGTATTGATTTTGGTTTGATCAAACATTTTGGACTCAAAAAGCTGTTCTTCTAGCCAAATTAAACCTATATCATGTGGTATAGATGTGAAAAGATTGCATACATCTATAGTAACCATGATATCTCCATCATTCATTTTAACTTGATTCATCATATTAAGGAAGTCCCAGGAGTCTCTTGTAATGTATGGAAATTTGGACATACTCAATTTGAAATAACTATCTAAGTATTGACCGATGAAACATGTTTTATTTCTCTTCCCATCCACTATAGGTCTGAATTGTAAATTGTTCAGACCCTTGTGGATTTTTGGTATGCCAAATATTCCGCTAATGACCGGATAGTCATTAGTTAAATATTTATGTTCATCTTCTGTTATTTCACCCTGCATTAACATATCTTCCAATAGATTATCAATTCTTTTGTGTGCAATGTTAATTTCATTTAAACTTATTTCAGAATAAGATGTGCCTAACAACATGGTGGTCATGTAAGAAATATAATCCCCTTTATCTGTTATAACTATTCCACTACCTTTATCAGGCCTCATTATTCTAATATCTTTTGTACTTAATATATGTTTAAATATTTCTTCATCATTTTCAGTCATATTACTGTGCATGGGAGTTTTATATTGTTTAAAAAAATCCCTGATGTCCATTTCTGCCCGTTTTTCAAAAAGAATTATTTTGTCATTCATGGGGGGATTAAAAGTACTTGGTTTCTTCAAATCAATTCCCGTATTGTTCTTCCTATTGTCCTGTACACTACCATCAAAAAATAATTTCAAATTTAATTTCCTACTAAATACTTCCAAATTAACAATTGAATTAACTAGTCTCCCCTTACGACAGGGTACAAAATTATATACTCGCGATAATAAGTTGGCATGTTTAGTGTCAAATACATGTTTGGAATAGTTAAATATTTTATAATCTCCATATGTATTGGTAATTATATTTGGATTGCTGAAAGGTTCTCTATCATTTGATTGAAAATTATTATCTGATATACATATATTTTCTTTGTCCAAATAGTTGTCAATGTTTAAATCAATATTAAAATTAATAGAAATATTAATTTCTTGATTATCCAACACTTCATCATTTACAAAATTGATGTTATTACAATTCATGCCATCATTAGTCATAATGTCAGTTGTTGTTTCTGTATGACTATTCAGCATATTGAAAGAAAGGTTAGTAATTTCAGGGTAATCATATGTAGTTAAGTCTAATAATACTTGATCATCTTGTCGTATTATACTTGATTCTAATTGTATATCACCCTGACAAATACTTCCAGTTGGTGATTTTTCAATAATTTCCTCAGTTACAAAATCACACATATCTATAGTATGGTTATACTCTTTGACATCACTAGTATTGTCATCATTTTTCATACAATTTGGGCTACAGACATGCCCCATCTGTCTATGTGACCTAGGTGTCATATCACATATCATGGATGCTATATTATCCTTGTGTTTATATATATGATTTACTCTTTTATCTACTTGCTTGACATTACCGTGATACAATTGACTGTCCCCAGCAAACTCATTCAAACTTAATGCTTGTTGTGTATGGGGCTGTAATACATTTATAGTTTGATTATATCCCAAACCTTGTTCACAAGTGTCCTGGTTACACTGTATCGAATCTTGTACTATTCTGTGTTGGTATACATCCGCAGCTGGTACAGCGATAACATTGTCCTTGTCCACAGAAATGAGCGCGTTGATTTCAGAACGATGTACGGATGGATTCCTTATTTCCGATTCTTCCATCCCGCTTTCGCGTTGTTTACCGCTAAAAAACCTCTTTTTGGTCTCGCCCCCGTGTCTCTGTAGTCATCCTCACCACGATTATTTCCACGGTTGAGAAGTCTTTCCGAACTCCTTATTCCTTCTGCGTTGTATGCATTCTGGAACTTCCTGGTCGTCATTTACCAGTTTGTGCTTCATTTACGTTTGTTTAACATTACATGGATGTTTTGCTGTGATTAAAATCAGCTATACTATGTTCAGTTGTAATTAATAAATATTGGTTATCAAAGCTGTGTTATGGAAGTTTAATAAAGGTCATCAAATGTGTATTTATTGAACTGGACTGGGACAAATGTACTCAGTTAGTAACCAAATACATTTCTGCACCTCACACTGCTCTGGCATGGATGCCTGTCTGTTTACTGAATTGCTAATTCACCTCATTTGCATGGTTTTCAACAACAAATGAGGTAATTAGCATTATTCAATGGTGTCCATGCCAGAATAGTGCTTGCAGGCTCGTGTATGCCCCCAGCCTTGTTTACTGGATCACTCGGCAGCCATATTCCATGCAGGAGCTGCTGCACTATTCCTGCATGGAAAAAAATGCTTATTTAATTCCGGGGACTGACTGTGATGGGGAGGAATTTTGAGGAAGCTACTAGACATTTTATGCTCCGAGTTCTGTAATGAAAGTAAGATTTAAACCACAGGGAGGCTTCTTCTGATAAGCTGGCTTTGGAGATTCTGTGAAGGAGAAGAGGATGTGAGACAGCAGGCCAGGCTTTAGCTCACTCAGCAGACAAGGCCAAATGTCTGTCTGTCCTTATTGAAAGTAGCTGACTCATATATGTTCTACCCGCAGGTATATACCATACTATCCATTGCTCATCATACGCTATATTAATGTGTGCATTTTGTTCATAGGTTCATAGATCAGTACTAGGCTAACTGCCCTTGTGAGCCATTTTAAACCTAGCCAATTACCTCATGTAAGGATCAAACCCTGCTTCTGTAAGGTAAACACCTTAACCATTATACCAACCTCCCACCCTATTTAGTTATTTGTTGCCAGGTAGATGATCTATAGGGTCAGAAGACCCTCTGCTGTCATAACTAGTTTATAAGGCATAGAAAACACCATAGTTTCCATTAAGCATAAACTGCTACAAATTATAACTACATAGAATCTAGCTTATATTTCAGTACTGTGCATTTATGAACCTGCTGTTTAACATTTTAGTACATAACATTTGTTAATTGGCATTTTTAGTGTATGATGTGCACTATAATAAAGGGCCTGCATACCAAAAAAGAAGTACTTATATTTGTCATTTAAGTAGTGATATACAGAAGAATGATTATGTGATATACAGACAGGACCACACCTACAGATTCCTACATTTCATAGCATCAGATGATTTAAAATCTGTTTTATAATGACAATATTTTATAACATATCCTTTTTTAGTTATGAAGATGAATAACAATGGCAGATGTTTTACAGTGACAGGAAACTGCAGTGATACCAACAACCAGTTGAGGACATAAATGAATCCCTAGCCAGTTTTGGAACAATGATTTTCTGATAATTAGCCTCCTAAGTCTGAGAAAGTTTTGAGTGCAACTTAAAAGCGTTGGCATATGGTCCTAAATTCAACGAACTGAGACAGATAACTTACTGGTAATGCAGAAAAGTTTCTTATGTTTTTTTTACAATTTCTCTTTGCAGCTAATGTTACATTAATATTCTAATTTCTCATAGCATGAATTGCACTTTAGATTGCATTGTGAGTAACTGTGTGCAGCCTTCAGAACAAGACAAAAGAATTGTTTTCATAGTGTATATGCATTTGTTCTCAAAACATTATACAAGTATTTCTAGCAGGTGATACAGAGAATGTAACAAAACAGGAGTTATCATGTGAGTTGACTTCTGCATGTTATGTCAACCTTACTGCTTCAGCATTGATATTACAATATGTAGTAGCCAGTGCACATCAACAGATTGTGCATGATTTCCATATTCAGTACTACAATGCATTTTGCTACCTCGATAGATTTTATTCTTTGTGCTTTCTTGTACTTCTTTTATAAAATTACGTCATGATGTACATTATTTTTCTGTATTTGTATTTATGAAGTAAAATCATAAAATAGGAATGAAGCTCTATCAAGGTCTGGATTCATTAACAGCTACACAAAGTGTAGCTATCAAGTAGGCTGTGCAGGACAGTTCTCTACTTTGTATTCATTAAATGGCTCTAAACTAAGTGTGCAGTAGCAAAACAAAGGTAAATGGCAGAGTAACTAATGATAGAACAAGTAGCTGAATTACATGCTGGTTAACTAATTTAACATGGTGGAGCTATTCAGGAAGTTATAAAGCAATTGTGCATTCTCAGTGTAGCCATTGCCCTGAAATCCAAAACTCTGGATTATAGACATGACTTCACTTAGAAACAAGGCATTAGCAGTTGCTGCTGCCATCATTAACCTGTACGTGCAACAGGCTTTAATTCAAGGTGCTTCTGCTACTGCCAGACCTTGGTCAAGAAGAAGGAGGGTCCCTGTTTGACTTATCATGGACTTCATGATACAGAAATTGTAGAGATACCAAGTGGAGGTGGAAACACTAAAGGAAATATGCAACCTCTGTGTTCTCACTTGAGGCCCCAGGAAAATAATGAAAAACCCATCCCAGTGGAAACAAAGGTATGTGTAGCATTACATATATTAGCTACAGGCACATTGCAGAGACCCACAGATGATATATTAGGGGTGTCACAGGCCTCAGCTTCCAGAGTATTACATCAGTTTCTAAATGTATTGCTACAACATGCAAGGGAGCATATCTATTTCCCGCATACCCTGCAATAGTAAAATTCCATAAACACCTGAAACCTCATCTTATCCAGCTAAAGATGCCTAGATCAAGGTTTCAGTAATTTCTGACTGATGCAACAGAAAACTAAAATAGTAAATGGTGGGATCTTTGTAGGTAGCCAAGTTGATGAGGTTGTTCCAAATCTTAAATCGTATAATAACTCTCAGAATTGTAAAAATAAGTTCTTTCCTTTGATAAGTTTTTCACTTAGATCATTAATCAGTAACAATGCAGGATAGAATGCATTGATATTGACAGGATAGAAGGATAGAATGTGTAAATATCTTATGTATAGTATGTTAGCAGTTGTTCTGGAGCTTTTCTCCCCGGGTCTCTGCTGAAAACGGACAGCTCTGTCCAGTCGGATTTTCCCAGTAAACAAATGTAAAATAAATAAATAAACTTATTTTTACAGTTCTGAGGGTTATTATATGATTTATGATTTGGGACAACCTCAACAACTTGGCTACCAGCAAAGATCCCACCACTTATTGTTTTACATACCCTGCAACAGAGAATAAGAACCATGCAAGAATTGTATGCAATAGCATACTTCCCTAAAGAGTCGGGGACCATAGATTTCATTGACATAGAAATAAAAGCCCCACCCTATGAACATAGAAGGAGGTATATTAACAGGAAAATATACTACTCTATAAACTGTCAAGTTGCCTGTAATGCCCAAGGAATCATCTACAATGTGGGGGCAGGTAATCCAGGTAATTTTCACAACTCATACAGATGTCACACCTGTGAGTTGTACACAAGGATTGCTAAGGGTGACCTTCCGCAAGGGCATGTAGTGGGGGATGCAGTTTATGCCCTGGGAATGGCTGATAACACTCATGAGAAACCCATATAATTCAACCAAGCAAGAACACAACAATGTCCGGGCTCAAACTAGAAATTTCATAGAACGTGTATTTGACTTGCTCAAATCAAGGTTCAGGTGTCTAGACACCTCAGGGGGTGCTCAGCAGTACAACCCAGCTACCTCTGCCAAAATACCTTCAGTCTGTTCCATGTTGCATAAATATCATTCATTCTCAGGAGGCAACTTCAACAAGGACAACTAGGGGCAGGACCACAGCTCCCAGTACCACAGGCAGGGCCAGCAATTCCAGCAGATACTGTTGAGGAGTCTGAAGAAGAACCTGCAACCACAGATTTTACCTGCAGATGTAGGTGTGCACAAAATACCATGGCTTTGGCTAAAATGAAAAGGATAGCAAACACTATGAATACCTAAAAGAAAGAATAACAGCCTTAGCATACAAATATTAAAAAGTATGCCTGACAAAATGCACAGCCTTCACTTAATCATGTAATGGTTGTTTTAGATTAGCATCAGACACAGACAATGCCCCCCCCCCCCCCCGCACCAGGAGAGTTCTTGCATCTGCATTATTACCAAGGTAATTCTGAAACCTATATAGAAGAAACAATATAGTTGATTTCTATGTTATGCAAATTCTCATATGCCCCTAAGTTGATATATGTCCCAGGTGTACAGCAGTCTCAGTAATACCTTATGATTGATGTTTGAAATACACAGCTATGGATTTTGCACACTAATATGCATTTGGCCACCAAATATAAAGTAGTGAGCATGTCAGGGGTAGCATCATTTGCACAAGTATATCGGTAAGCAAAACTTAAACATCTACTTTGGCTGCATGAGTAACAACAGTAACAGAAATACACTGAAGGTAAACAATCACAGAAGTAATCATGCATAACTGATTATAAACATTGAATAAAAACATTTATTCTGCAATACACTTTCATTAAAGGAAGGTCCTGAGTAGGCTGAAATTTGCAATCTACTCTGTGAATCAATCATATATGCAAACCAAAGTCACAGAGAAATGTGCATAGGGCAGGGCACAGTCATCATCACTTGCACAAGATGGGGGTGGGGGGCAAGAAGGCAAGCCTGACACCAAAGAAGTGAGTGTGTGCAAGTAAAACAAAAAAATTATTCCTTAAGTATCCAATTTGCAGGGCTAGTGGCAAGATATGTTTAGTAGTCAACAATAACGCTTACATAAGTAGAGTGTGCGTGTGTGTGTGTGTGTGTGTGTGTGTGTGTGTGTGTGTGTGTGTGTGTGTGTGTGTGTGTGTGATGTGTGAGTGTGTGTGTGTGTGTGTGTGTGTGTGTGTGTGTGTGTGTGTGTGTGTGTGTGTGTGTGGTATGGAAAAGTATTTGCTGAATGTGTGTGTGTATCTGCATGAACACAATCAAGCACTGTACTAGCACTTCATCTTGGCATCTTGGACAGGTGTAAGCTGTGCATAGTAGTGTAGTCATTTCAGTATCACCACCACGACCATGAAAATTAACCCTGTCAGGAGATGCACTGCTAGTTCCATAGCACTGGCTATCTGACAATGAGAGATGTCTGTTGTATGAGCTGTCATCACAACTATGTCAAGGCCCACAACCACTACCGCATGGCCTACAACTTCTCTGTGTGGACACAGCAAGGAGCAGTGGAAATAGTGCCACTATGGGAGTGAGATCTTGCACAGCCATGTTGGCTAACACCTGATGATGTAGCAGTTCTACACCACATGGATGCTGACCTTCCCCCTCAGACATTCCATTACAGACACTGCCTAATCCAGTGTGTCATTCATCTTGTTCAAGGAGTCACCCACATGGTTCAGACAGTCCCACAGATCAGAATGCACAATGTATTTGCACTATCTCTTCTGAGGACCTTGTGGAACATGCCTGTGCCTCCATGACAGCCCTACACCTACATTGTGTGGCTCCTACTGACATACCTCTAACAATCTTCCTGTGTGGCACCTCACCCTCTTGAAGATGATGAAAAGAATCAACCAGTTCTGCAAATGGAGTAATCACTAATCCTTGATTAACTGTGTCACCCTTAACCTATCCTATGTCAAAGCTCTCTGTGTCATGGGTATGCATAGCCATAATGACTGTATCCAAAATATGGGCAACAGATGTTGGAGGCATAACCTGAATGTCAGACTGACCCTTTGCACTCCTAGACAATGCCTCTTCATCACCGCCATCCTCATCAGAGGCTAGTGATACTGTCATCAGACAGCAGGAGTTCCTCAGTGCCAATGGCAGGATCAGCTATGATAACAAGAAAGTAAAAAGAAAAAAAAGAATAAACAATGAACAGAACTATGTTATGTGAAATGTATGTTACAAATTAAAAGACGCTAATGGAATGATATCATAGGTTCATAGATATATAGGAGATCACTAGGTTAATGGCCATAGAGCCTTTACAAGCCTAGCCATGTTATACCTGTATTTCCTAGTTGACCATGGTTAGACAGATATTATTCACTGAGCCAGTCTATGATCAGCACCGACTAAGGGACATAGGTGCCACCCCTGGGGTGAATTTATGGTCTGACATCCAATTAACTACACTGCACTTGAATAGGGCCATTGAGGAGCTCAGCTTCATGTGAATTGCGAGTTTATTCCAGAGGAGCAGCTATCTCTGGGAGATATATCTGTCTCTCCAGCATGTTCTGATAATGTCAGAGGGTAGGTTGAGATCCCTGGAGCGAGTGGGTCTTGTCCCATTTGATTTGCCGATGTGCAGCATTTCCTTTAGGGCAGGGTCAGAGCCTGCTCTGTAGGCCAGGCACATGTCACATCTCAGCAGCCTGTAAGGTACAGAGTACAGTGACAGGGCTTTCAGTCATTCCATGTAGGTCATGTTTTGGAGGCCCTGAATTTTCTTGGTGAGAAATCTCTGTGGTCTCCAGCTGCTGCAAGTGTTTGGTGAGGTACATGCAAAAGGGAGCATTGTACTCTATTAATGGTCTGATGAGGGTCGAGTAATGAGGAGTTATAAAATTCTTAGTCTTGGATGCAATGCCCTTACGTATGAGATGAGCAATGTAAAATGCTTTCTTTACCACTGTGGACACATGGTGATCAAAATTTAGATTGCTATCACCTTGTGTTCCCAAACCTCACACCACTGGGTTTGAGCTTAGGGGGTGCTGTCAATATTGTAATTTCCAGGGACTTCCTCTTTGATAAAGGGGATAATAATGCAGTTTTCTGCATTTAGTTTAAGTCTGTGGTTTTGGCACCAATAATTTGTCTTTGTTAGCCCATTTTCTAATATGTTAACATCATTTGGGGATTCTGTGATTGTGCCCAGTTTGCAATTGTCAGCGAACTTGGTGAGGCACAGGCCATCTACTTTTGCATGGACTTCCAAGAAATAGAATGCAAACAGTAGAGGGCCCAGCAAAGAACCTTGTGGTATGCCACTGGTAACTGGTCTACTGGTAGAGGTGGAATCCATGCATTCTGTTGGTGAGCCAGTTGGCTACACCTCTAGTGACATGGGTTAACCTCCAGCTGGGAGAGTTTGTCAATGATACCTGAGTGGGAGATTGTGTCAAAACCCTTGGCTAAGTCAAAATAGGCAGTATGTACTGTTTTGCCTTCATCAAGGGCTTTGGTGACACTCTCAAAGAAGTCTAACAGGTTCAGTAGGCATGATCTATCTTTAATGAAGTCAGACTGGGTCAGGTTAACAGTCTGAAGGTCATCTATGCCCTTGTTGATAAGGTCTATGATGTTTCTTTTGATAGCCTTGCAGATAAGGCTGGTTAGGCTTATGGATCTATAGCTCCTAGGATCAGTTGATAGACTCCCTTTGTGTAAGGGGATTACTGCTGCTGTTCTCCACTCTGCTGGAACAAAGCCAGCACTTAGGCTGAGGTTAAAGAGAGTGCCAAGTGGTTCCTCTAGGTCTTGTTTTAGATTGTTTAGTAAGCAGCCTGGTATGTTATTTGGTCCCATAGAGGGCATGTTTTTGACCTGGTAGAACATGGATGTGACCTGTTGTTTGCAGATACAAGGTAGAGGACTGGTGTCAGGAATGCTTTGGAGTATGGCTGGTGGGGACAGGGGGTTGACGTTTGCACCAAATCTGTCAGCTAGCAGGTTGGCAATTTTCTCAGATTCAGTATGAGAGGTACCATCCACTATAAGTCTGGCACACAGTTAGGCATTTCCTTTTAGATTTCTGATGTAGCTAAAGAATGCCTTATGATTATCCTTAGCTAGGGATGATAATTTAGCTTCATAACTAACTTAAAGGACTTTACAAGATATCTGATTTGCTTGTTCAAGCTGTGAAGGATATTCTTCTTCTGCTGAGTAGTTTCATTCTTGTTCTTAGACATCAATTCCTTCCTTTTATAATATAACCTATTTATACTTGCGGTCCACCAGGGTGGCTTTTTTTTTGGGGGGGGGGCTGGTTTTGTTCTGGTCAGGTACAGCAGAGTCTATACATCTGTGTACTCTTTTGCATATGAGTGATTGTTAGCTGTGTAAGCAAGGGGTTTAAAATTATTTATACCATCCCCTAGTAGGCTGTAGTTTGCTTTGGAAAAATTTTCTAGTCTTTTTACTCATGCAGGGGAGTAAGGCCTGATTGCTAATTTGAAAAGGAGAGATTTATGGTCTGACCTTTCCAGGAGGGCAGCACACAGGGGGTAGTGCAGTGATCCTCCCCCCATGTTGGTGAGTACTAAGTCTAGGATATTTAAACCCTTTGTAGGGTGCAGACTAGCTGTTCCAGGGCATTTGTATTGACAAAGTCCAAGAACCTTAGGTTGAGCATGTTTGTGCTCATGTATGTCACCCAGTTGATGGAAGGATAGTTGAAATCTCCCATGATCAAAGTGTTTGGCTGTATAATGAGTGACTCTAGTAAGCCAGGTAGGTGGTGTGCTTCTCTTGCTTCATGGTGGGGGACGTGTAGTTTACAATAATGTGGTGGGGTGTTTTACCTATAGTTAGTTGGACCTGGAATACCTCAATAGAATTTTATTGTTTAACCAATCTCAAGGAGTATTTGGCTTTAATGAAGATAGATACACCTCCACCTTTGTTCTTTCGCACTCATTTTGGGGTCTGAACATGTGGAAGGCATTGTAGCTTTGCATGGTCGGGGTGCTCTCTGCGGCCTTGAACCATGTCTCAGTGACTGCACAGACATCAGCATTTTTCAAGGTTAGGAGTGCTTCCAGGGAGTTCAGTTTCCTGTTCAGGCTCCTAGCATTAAGCAGTTTGTCTTGAGTAGCTGTTTGTTGTTTTGACATTACCTAAAAAGGCATTATGAAGGAGGAAGAGCCTGTATCAAATAACTTTAATTTACACATACATCTACCTTTTGGATATTAGTAAGAAAACAGAACGTGTGCTTACTGTGTGCAGATGGTCATACAATGGCAGACCTGGCTGTCTCTACATATAAAATGGAGGGGTGAAACAGTGATAAGCATCACCAAGCAAAAGACAGAAGAAACACAAGACAATTTCTTTTACAGCTGCAGAATAAAGCACATCTCATAGAAATTGTTATTGTTGCCTGGACTACACCCTCATTCCCCCATCATTCTCCTTCTCCATTTGTGTCCCTTCTATCCCCACTGTGTCTCTGTCTGTCTTGTCTCTCTACCTTTATCAAATGGCACTGATATTGATGTGAATAATGTCAACACCAAATGATCAATTTTGTGTGCATTGACATACTACTAACCATGCAATGAGCATGAATCTTGGTGCATGCAAACACCTTAAAACAAAATTAAAGACAAAACATCATTTTGTTTCAGAGGGTCAGAGCTGCTAATTATATATTCTAACTCTGAGATCACACAATTTTCAGGGAAAGAGCAAATTCCCCAACACCGAGAATTGTTCGATCTGCTGCATTTGTTGACAGGTGCTGACCATCTAGTTAGTTTAGTTGACCAAACTGTGCCAACTAAACAGAGTACCTTCATGGACAAGTGTAGCTGCATGACATCTAGTTGCTATAATCATATCACTGACCTTATGTCTTATTTTGGAATATGTACATCCATGGCCTCCCACCACATTAATGTCATTCACCACCTGCTCCCAGATATGGTCACGGAGGACTTGTCACCCATGCCTCTATCTAATAGGAATGACTCATCATGTTGTAGGGCCTGAATGGTCACATCATTCTCCATGTCCATGTATGGCAGTTTATGGGGTACAAATGTCTTGGGCGCCATAGCTCTATATGAGAGGAGACATAATTGTAAAGAAGAAATCCATAAGTACAAATACAAAAGATGGGTAAACACAAAAAATATATATGAATGTATCCACCCACCATATATAAAATACTCGACAAAGTGAAGTTTCATATAAGTACACACAACTTAATATAGTTCCCCTTTCCTACCCTCCCGCCAGCTGCAAGAACAAAGAAAGAACTTGATAAAAAAATTATAACAGGACTAACACTTCTGTCCCTCTGTATTACAAGAGTGTTACAGCCCTTTTGTTTATATTTAACATATGAGGATTATTTTAATATTAATTTGTATTGTTCATATTATGATATGTCAAATCAATGATATGAACTACCACACTGGTACATTCTAGCTTAATGAGATCCGAGGAAGCTCCTTACTTTATTAGCAGAAACAGGCAAAAACATTTTAAAATAATTTTGTGATTAGCACAAGCTTAGACACATGTATTTACTTAAAGTAACCACATATACAATCATCATTTTTATGTAGATATATGTGTGCACATGTCTATTTATGTGTACATGTATCTATCTATCTATCTATCTATCTATCTATCTATCTATCTATCTATCTATCTATCTATCTATCTATCTATCTATCCATCTATCCAGCTTGATGGATATGCCTATTATATATTTTCTGGTATGGTATGACTCTGTCCTTATGTGTGGCCCATCTCTGACCCTTCTCCTCCCCTATGTTTTCTGAGCCTGGGAATTTACATACCCACAGACTCATCTTCACACTTGTTTTTTTTTTCTTTTAGCTTTTTTAATTCTAGCACTGAGGCCATTATGTTCTCCTGGCTCTTTGAGACTTCATAGACTCACATACAGTTGAAAAATCCTAACTGCACCTCTGTCTTTAGCAGCAGACTTTGTTTTTTAATTATGTTAACCATCAGTCACATCCTTCTGCCAACACAGCATTTTACAAAGAGTATAGTCGCATTGCCATCTGTTTCATTATATGCTAAATTAATTTAATAAAAATGGAGGACCTGATGCCTACATTGTTATTTGACATTATACTTGGCACACTGATCAACAGCTAGATATAAAGTGATTTTGTGCTTACCTGGATAAGAAGTTAACACCAATCACAATGAAGATGCAAACTGTGAATGTACCACTGGTCCAATCACTGTCAATGAATGTGATCTGTTTAAGTAGTTGTAGAGTCAAGCCTTCATTGTAATTTACAAGGCTATTTATATGGAAAATAGAAAATCATATATAGCTTGTTACTGCTATGTATAACTTCAAAAATGATGAAGCACTGACAAGAGCAAAAGCATCCATCTCTTGTTTTAACTTAATAAACGTGGTTTAAATAAACAATTCCAGCTTGAATCCTGTTTTCTTATTTTTAATAAGAATACAAAGTGATCTTTGACATGGATCTTATATAAAAAAGTTAAGGCAAAGACCCATTTAGTAATCCATATGCCCATAATTAGAGCAGTCATTCCTGTACAACTGATTTTCCCTTTTTTATTTACTCTGTAATACATTACAGCATTAAAACAAATAAATATACACTTGTCAAGGAAAAATGATTAACAATTTTTGGTTGGATATGCAACTTCCTTGGAGGTCAGCCAGATAAATATCCAATCCTTAACAAAATTGTTATTGCCACTAATGCAAGAACCCATGACCTTTGTTATAATTTATATAGCAGTCTTCTGAAAAAAAGTGGTCAGCTTTCAAGATTGAAATTTCCATTTCACTGTCACACTATTATATAGAAAAATACTGCATGGTCAAGAAATAACTGTGTTATGCATGGCCATGGCAACAATTAATGAGAATAATACAGACAGTACAGCAATACGTGTCTTGTAAATTGCAATGCATAAGTAAGGTTCAAATCCATTCATTTGTT
The DNA here is from genome assembly GCF_019279795.1 of Protopterus annectens. Classification (NCBI taxonomy): domain Eukaryota; kingdom Metazoa; phylum Chordata; order Ceratodontiformes; family Protopteridae; genus Protopterus; species Protopterus annectens. The sequence continues at coordinate 1,269,512,188 of NC_056729.1, read as the reverse complement.
CATATGAATGTATCCATCCATCAGGCACAAAATACATGAAAAAGGGAATGCTTCATATGAGTGTACACAACTTCATAACAGATTTCCCTCTCCCTCCCACCCCACCCCCCAAATGCACAACAAAAAAGAACCTGGATGAAGATTCATAGCAGGCAAACATTTCTGTCACTGTGTAGTACATTGCAGCATTATAACAAATAATGTAAACCTCTCAAGGAAAAATGGTTAACATTTTTTGGTCTGATATGCACTTCCTTGGAGTTCAGGCATGTAGACAACAGAAAGCCTTAACAATATTGTCACTGGTATTAATGCACAAATCAATGGCCTTAGTAATAAATAATACACAGTCTTCTGAACAAAATGTTCAGCTTTCAAGACTGAAATTCCTATTAAATTATCATTGTGTAGAAAAATACATGATGGTCAAGAAATAACTGTAGTACACATACCATACCAAAAGCTATTGACAATAATGCAGACAGTGCAGCAATACTTGTATTGTGAGATGCAAACCATAACTAATGCTCAAATATAAAAATATGTTCATAACAGCAACCTACCTTTGCAGCAAGTCAGTTGTGAAAGTAGCAAATAGTTTGCAAAACAAGTAGCAATATTCATTTTCTGGATCTAGGCTCCCCTACTACAATACAAATTCCTTAGCTACACAATTAACTTTATATAGTTCACTCAGAACTGTGACTATGCAAATGAGGTGTGAATTTATTAACATTCATGAATTTCACAGTCTGCACTAAATGCTGGGAGTCTAAACATGTTTTAAGGACCTACACAACTGCATGGACAAGCTCTACCTCTGCAAGTATGAGGACTCAAGTGTTATTTGCTAAGTGCTTGCAAGTGTGAATTACCAGTCTGACTTTAGTATCAATCAGGGTGTGTCAGGGAGACGGGACTTACAAGTTGTGGTTACCATTGACTGACTTAGAAGAGCAACATTACTAACATGTGTCTACATTGTTTCTGACAACACTTTCTGCCTCTGAATACAATTGTATCTGCATATATCAACATCAAAGTAAAGCATATAGCAGTCTTATTAGAGAAGCATAGCTATTGGGAGTGATGTTCACAAAACAAAGAGAAGCAAACAGGAGCAGTATTCACAACTGTTTTCTATTGTGAGAGAAATTATTCATCTTCCCTGTTACCATTATAGCAGCCATCCATACATCTAACTGCAAATTACACAGGACAAAGTTCAGGAATTGTTGCTGTTGCACCTCTAGTGTCAGCTGATACTATGTCACATACTGAGTATAGCTAACTATTTTTTATCTTCATAGTATACTGTGTGTGGCACATACGGATAAGAATGTGAACTGTGTCTTGTGAATATCTTAGAGTCATGGGGTTCTAATCCACGGATGGCATTGTTTGTGTGGACATAATGATGTTTAATGAGAATATTTTCATGTTGAAATGCAACAAAGTTGAGAAAATTTTAAAACGATATGTTTTAACTACTTGTTTTATAATGTTTCCCCTATTTCAGTACTTTTTATATTTCTTTCTTCTCTTCTTCAGTTGCATGCCATTTGGCAATGCACAGTCTGGACTAAGAGTGGTCCTAGCACTGGACTACAGTTTACTTCTTAAGCAAAAAGTGAAAAAAAAATAATTTAGACTGCCTTCTATAGTGCAAATGAGCCTGGTGCATGTACTTTAATATCAGCACCCTGGATAGTACTTAGTGAAGAAAATTCATCTATCAGGTAACTATCTCTGTTGCACAATGATTAAGTACAGTGAGCCTAGAGAAAAAAATACTGATTCCAGGTTCAGATACAGTTAACTGAAAATTTTAAAGAGCGGGTCTGAATACACATTTGCACATATTTTATGATATCATTGTGTTGTTTAAAAAACAACTATTTTTAGTATTGCTGACAGCATGTTATCTGTTGTCTGTCAACTTTCATATTATTTGTCATTAACTACAGTTCTGATAATTTGGACTAGAAATCAAACTGGCGATGTGTCAAGGTGATGTGAGAACAATGACACTGTCATTGTAATACACATCTGGCTCTGGTTATTGTTAGGTATACCCTATACTACACTTAAGTTTTCCTTGCAGCTTTTTGTCTCTGTCAGTTAATTTTTCCTAATGCATTTTGCATTTGCTCTCCACTCAGCACTATGCAAACTCAGTTCACTTCCTAAGGAAAACATTAAAAATATTAATTTAGGCTGCTTTCTGTAGTACAAACCAGTCTGAGGTTGGTGCATGGATGTCAGCATCCTGAACAGTACTTAGTGAATAGATTCTACCTGTCATATTACTACCACTGTGGCACAGGGTATAAATGAAGTGAGTTGAGAGAAATAATGCAGGTGATGCAGTTAACTGAAAATTTTACAGACAGTGGGCCTGAATACATATTTACACACATTTTTAGATCATGGTTTTGTGTAAAACTCAACTATTATCAGTACAGCATGTGAGCTGTTGTCCATCCATTTTCATACTATTTGTCATTAACTAAAAGTCTGACAATGTATGCCACAAATTATATGTCTTATTATGCAAAGAGATGTGAGAAATATGAATGTGTCACTTGAATGCACTTTTTCATCTGGTCATTGCTAGATGTACCCAGTGATTTAATTAATTTTACTGTCAACTGTTTCTCTCTCTCATATTTTTTCTAATGCCTTTTGCATTTGCACTCTGCTTGACAGCAGGCAAATGCAACTTACTGCCTAAGGAAAAATGTGAGAAATTTAATTTAGGCTGCCTTCTGTAGTGTAAACAAGCCTGGAAAGAATGCACAGTCATCATCATTCAAATAGCACTCTGGATAGCCCTCAGTGAGTAAAGTTAACTTGTTAGGTAAATTTCCCTGTGGCACAAGGTGTATGGGCAGTTATCCTAAAGACTAAAGACAGCTGAGGCAGGGTTAGAATCCAGTTGGCAGACACTTTAACAGAGGAGGACAGAATGCTATTGGTCGCCAACTTTTGGTCAGAAATGTCACAGTAAATATACATCATCATAACTCTGTTTACTGCAAGACATGTTTCACTACTGCTTGCTATAGAAGCCAATTTAATGTGAGTGAATTATGTAAAACATGCCACTAATGATTTTTAATGTAGAATTCACACACATAGGTATGATGTGCACAATATTTTGTTGTAATTATTTTGTTGTCACATATTATAATTATGTGTTTATGGCAGTATGTGTTTTGAGGTATGTATGTATGTAACCTAACCCATCATGTCTTACTGAGGTCATGCAACTCTAGGCACCTCTGATGTATTTATAAACACAAGCAATGATATTTACATAGAGATGCAGTCTCATGACTAAATAAAGTCACAGACATATAGGCATCTCTTAAGTATGTGTGCAGTCAATATTAAATTACTATATCTCTAATTACCCTATTAGTAAGTTACTTCTCCTGTGGCATTGACAGTTAATCAACAATGTTTAACATTTTATCATTTTTTTCACTTGGGTTCAATTCCCAGGTGGTACTACTCAAACTTACCAATGTCTAACTCCCAACATGCCAAAATGTCACAACTCATACCATTTTTTTCTGCAACAAACCATGATTATAATCAGTACCATAAGGCATATCAGGGCTTAACACTGGAACATATTTAAAGATTTTGAGCATTGCACATTGCTAAATCTCAATGCTATTTTAACACCTTCTATGCTGCTTGATGTACTCATTGCCAGTGTGTCTGGAAAGCCATTGTTGTACTTCTAATTGTGCAGATGCAGTTGGCAAGGCTGTGCATTTTTACTCATAAGCTGTTAAATGTGAAATGTCAATTGGGCACCAATTCAGACCCATATTTCTGGCTTGACTACTGCAGACATGTCTGTCAATGGTAGAAATGGTGTGCCATTTAGAGGACAAAGGTGGGGAATCCTTAGAGATTCTATACTATATATAAAATAAGAGGTGAACTGCATTGCAATTTCGAGTGGTGAGTTATTGGGAGAAGGGATTGGGTTGAATTTTTTGGCTGGGATGTAAGATTTCTTTTATGGATTTCGAAAAAAAAATATTTTTATTAAATTTTAATTAAAGCATTATTATGTAATATACAACAAAATATAAACAGTAAACTATATACAACATGCACAACATGATATAACTAATGAACAACCATTAATATTTCTCTTTAGCTTTTTAATTTTTTGCCATGACAATAATCGTTATGTATGATTTGTAGTTCTATTATATTATGTTTGTAATTACATATCACATACACTTCTAGCTAAATAGATAAATTCAGTAAAAGGAGGATTACTCTTGCTTTTCCAAATTGTTGTGATAACTTTCTTAGCTATGGGGGGTGTGGAAGGCATAGCCTCCCATCTACTTAGCTTTTATATTTCTGAATCTCATTTCTCTGAAAGCTAACAATATAAAACCAAAAGTAGGCGGGGGGCTATGCCCCCACAAGCCCCCAATCTGTCCCAAACACCCCCCAACTATATATACTAACTCCAGGATGGCACTACAATGGGGAAAATGGCATATATGTTTTATTTGCCCAACAGTACTTACATTCAGTGAAATTAGTTTTCAGTGACTCAAAGTAGACCCATATATATATATATCTATGTATATATATATATATATATATATATATATATATATATATATATATATATGGGTCTACCTGACATGGTCGACAGTTCATATGGTCGACAGTTTATTTGGTCGACAGTTCATTTGATCGACAAGCATTTTAGGTGGGGGCCCCACCCCCTAACTATATATATCAACTCCAGGGTTGCACAACATTGGGGAAGGGGGCAACTCTGCTTGTCGACCAAATGAACTGTCAACCAAATGAGTGTCGATTATATGAACTGTCGACCATGTCAGGTAGACCCATATATATCTATATATATATATATATATATATATATATATATATATATATATATATATATATATATATATATATATATATACATACATATATACATATATATATATATATATATATATATATATATATGTGTGTGTGTGTGTGTGTGTGTGTGTGTGTGTGTGTGCACAATTTTATGAGGTATTAGAAAATTTCTATGCAAATATTTCCAAGTAAATATTTTCTAAAAAGGAGAATAAGTAGTATAATTGACAAATTTTAATTTTGTTGTTTGTCTTTCGGCTTTTCCCAGTTAGGGGTCGCCACAGGGGAACTCCGGTCTGCTAATGATTGTCAGTAGGTTTTTATGGTGCTGAGATTCCAGCTCGACGCCCAACCTTCAACAAAGGCACACCCATTCACGCATGTGTTTCGGAACACCACTCGACCGTGAGGAGGACATGCAGATTCCACACAGAAGGCGCTCCCTGCACTCAGCCGAGAATTGAACGGGAGAACCTCTTGCTGTGAGGCAACAATGCTACGCTGCACCACCATGGACAATTGACAAATTTTAATAATAATTGCTTATTAAGTCTAGAAAACACTTCCTTATTAACCTTTTTTGAATATTTCAAGAAGGATTGCTCAAACTGTACCAATTCTAATCTTAAAAATGTATATAGAGTTAATAAATAGGATTTACTTTTTAATTCTTCACTATTAATTTAAAGAAAAATTCTAAATTTTTTTGAATAGACTTATTATTCAAGTTAAACCTTGACTGTATTTCAGTAGTAATAAATTGGCCCAGTATTTGAATATCTAAGGATTTATCTTCTTTCATATTATATTTTGTCAATAACTGATCAACAGGAATTATTTTGTTACCATCTATAAATTGAAACCAATACTTAAAATTATTTTTTCAAGATTTTGTCAGAATTAAATGACTCTGCACAACCATATGTGCACCTAATGGGGAATATCAAAATCAATAGCAATTTAAGTTGAGAATTTCCTATCTATAACCCTTTAAATATACCTATTATATAATTAACATATAGAGTCAATGCAAGAGAACTTTTATTTAAACAAAATTCTTTTATGATCCAAAATAAAGGTATTAATATTTGAGTTATAAATTATATTTAGATCAACTGTAGTATTTAAAAATAAAGGTTCTTCATGTAGTGATTTCCAGTTAGATGTATAGGATATATTTAGCCAGTGTGATACTATATTTAGAATTACTGATTTTGTATATAATTCTATATTAGGAAACCCAATTCCACCATTTATTCATGATTTGGTATGCCAGTCAATTCCTATTCTTGTTTTTTGGGGATACAATAGAAATTTAATTAGTATGGAATTTAATTGTATAATAATTTTAATAGATGGTATTAATATTAATGATTGCATGTACTATAATATTTTTGGTAATATAATCAATTTTATTAATGTGAGTCTATCTTCCATAGGACAATGTAATTTATTCCATTTATCTATTAAAACTAGTAATGAACTTAGTAAAATGTTATAATTAGCTCTTGTTTCTTCCAGGTTTTTAATAATTCCTAAATATTTAAACTGTTTATTTTCCCAATTAACGTCTTTATAATTCCTTTAAAAACTGTTTATTTTTTATTTATTAATACTATTTCTGTTTTATTCTGATTAAAATTTAAAGATAAAATTCTTTGAAAATGATTTGTTGAACTATTAATATACTGTAAGTAAGTAAGGTTCAGTATCACCAATTGTTAATAAAATGTCATTCGCAAATAGTTGTACTTTGGAAGTATAATTATTGTTTATTGAGAATATTTTAATCTGTTTGATCTAATAGATGTTGCAAAAGGTTCTACTGGCAGTGTGAATAATAAGGGAGAAAGAGGGCAACCTTGTTTTGTTCCTTTGAATATTTTGAAAGGGCTCAATAGAAATGATCCGATTTTTAACTGAGTTATATAATTTTATTATCAAGTTTATAAAATCTTCCAAAAAAATTAATTATTTAAGTACTTTAGATAGATGATCCCAATTAATTGAGTTGAAAGCTTTATCTGACTCTAAGTTTATAATTGAAAGTTCCTTTTTATTTTTATTCACAATATCCACCAGTGATAAAAGCCTGATGATATTATCATGACCTTTTCTATGTAATGTAAATCCTGTTTGGTCCTCTTTAACTAATACTGGCATCATATTATTTTATCTTTTTATCAAAATTGACATAAATATTGTATAATCTACTTTTAGGAGAATGATTGGGCATTTGGAGGAGCATTGCTTTGTATCTTTCCTTTCTTTTAAATGGGAGATATCAGTTATTTCCAAGAAGGGGGCATGTTTAATGTATCTTTACCCTCTTCAATTACCTTTAAAAGAGTTTTTAAAATACTATCAGGGATTAATTTATATATTTCAGGTACTGTGCCATCTAGACATAGAGTCCTGTTGTTTCTTAATTTTTTAATTTGTTCTTTCAGTTGTCTTAAAGAAACAGTGTTATTTAAAATATTATTTTGCTCTTCTGATTATTTATGTTTTATATTATTTTTTAAATAGATATCAGTTTTACATCAAATTTTAACTTGCTATTATTAATTGAGTCATGTTTCCTAAAGATTTCTAAGATATCTTTTATTTTGTTTTGCCTTTCTATTTTTGTCATTAACCTTATATGTGGTTTTATTTATTTTATTTAAACCACCTATTTTTGGATATAACTGCTAGTCTATGTATTTTTTGATTTATAGAGTAAGAATAAATTTTCATTTTTTTCATATTTATAGATTTATTTATTTATTGTCATTTCTTAACTGGGTTGGTTGGTCCAACTGAGCCAAAGGCCCATTTTCAGTGGAGACTCGAGGAGAAAAGCTCCAATTACAATTAAAGACATGTCAAAAAACAATAATTAATACAAAGACTAAACATTACAACAGTAATATTGACAAGAAACATTTACATAACATAAAATCAACAAAGACAAAATATTTATATATAAATGTCAAAAAATCCAATACAATAGTGGCAGGATAATCCAAGAGAAGGAATATTTACAAAAACCTGATTGTGGATATACCGTAAAGAAGAACAAGAAAGAAAGGCAGATAAAAATAGATAAAAATTCAATATTTGCATATGCAGGTAATACCATAGAAAGCAGATATTTGATAATGTTGCACAGTGAAATACATAATTCTATCACTCATATCATAGAGTTGTGATTCACTGATTTTATGACATATCCATGTCTTCCTGTCATATCTAGATGTGGTTAAGGTGTACTTTTTTATTTTTTATATTGTTTTGTGTATTGAAACGATTAATTAATGCAACATCCCATTGATCTGTTTCTCTTTTTTGTCTCCCCAACCCTTTAGCTCTCCTTTTTTCTTTTTTTATACATTACTGCTGAAAACAAAATGACCATCAGCACAGAAAGGTAAACTGACCACTAGGGTTTGGCCTATCATTCTTCCACATGTGGCTGCTGTGGCATCACCACTGGCAGCAAAGACACCCAGCATGTTGAGGTCACAAAGTTTCAGCATTACCTCCACCACTCCTGCCCTATCTGCTCCACCTGCTCCACCTGTGTCAGGTAGCTGTGCCATGGCTGCTGGTGCAGTGGTACCCTCCAGGAGCGTAGTAGTAGTGGAAGTGGCAATTTTGACACTAGATGGCTGCTAACAGGGCTGGTGGAAGACATTATGGAGAGTGACCTTGGTGCCCAAATCAGCAGGATTGAAAAGGTTCTGTATCATATTGTCAAAGCAATGTCACATCTGGAATTGACCCAAGCAACTGACACAGGAGGCAGTGATGGAAGTTCTGAGGGTAAGGACAAGATTCTCTCTGTTCTGAAGTTGGACATGGATGCATCTCCGATGTCCCCTACCTATCATCAACCATGGTGTCCAGCAACATCCCTGTCTGAATTATATGTCCTGTATGTCTGTGCCTTTTACCTAACTTACCAAAAAAAAAGAGTACTTGTCCCCCCCCCAAAAAAAAAATGTGCCCCATATATAGCTCTCCACTTTGCCTATGTCATCTTGACCCACTTGATTTGGTCCATTTGGCTATACAATGTTATTCCTTGTTCTCACCCATTCCTGGTGTGGTGACTCTCCAAAGTCATGAAATTCTTTGCACAATTCTACTTTTATGTTCTGAAGAAGTGGATTACTATGATGCTGTCTCACCATCCTCTTGCACATTCCTGTATTCCTTCCTCTGTGTTTTACTCCCTGCTTGCAACCTCCATTTTCATAGATTCATAGGTAGGTACTAGGCTATTGGCCCTAGGGCCTATATAAGCCTAGCCAAAAAGGTACCCAGGCTTTCGCCACCCAAGAAAATTATTTTCCTGTGCCCCTGTCAAGCAGAGCCACAGAGGTGATCTCCACAGTGAATTTCCTATTTCCCAACCAATCATCAAGATTTTTCAGGAAGAGTGCTAATGAGGAACTTTGTTTGATATAGATAGGTAGCTTGTTCCAAAGTATGGGAAGTCTCTGGGACAGGAATCTATCCCTCGAGCATGTTCTGTTTATTGTGGTGACAAGGTTTAGGTCCCTAGAGCATGTAGCTAGGAAGGATTGGGATTTCTTTAAGTGGAGCATGTCCAACAGCTCTGGGTTTGACATAGCTTTATATGTTAGGCAGAGATTGCCTATGAGTAGGTGATATGCGATGGAGTAAAGCTGGAGTTTTTTGAGACGGTCTGCATAGGGCATCTGTTTGAGGCTGGTAATCCTCTTTGTGAGGTATTTCTGCGGCCTTTCAAGTTATTGTAGATGTCTTGTGAGGTACATACCAAAAGGGGTGTTGTACTCTATAATGGATCTAATAAGTGACGAGTAGAGGAGAACAATGACCTCTTTTTTTCCTGGATGAGAAACCTTTTGCAATGAGGTGTGCCACGTAGAAGGATTTCCTGACTACTGTGGTGATGTGATTATCAAAGGAGAGACTACTGTCCATCTGTGTCCCATGGTCTCTTATCACACTTTTGATGTTAAGTAGACTACTACCTATGTGGTAGCTCATGAGTACAGAGTTTTTACCAAAGGGGATGACAATGCACTTTTTGGCATTGAGCTTGAGGCCATGGCTTTGACATCAGCCATCTGTCTCAGCGAGGCCCTTTTGTAGGATGTCCACATCATTAGGAGTTTTGATTATGGCTCCTAGTTATCAGTCATCTGTGAACTTTGTTAGCCAAAGACCTTCTTGTTAGCCTGTACTTCAGAAAAGTAGATTCCAAACAGGAGAGGACCCAAGACATCCCTGTGGTACTCCATGTATCCCTGGCCTGGTGTTGGATTTGGAGTCTGCTACTTCCACATTGTGGATTCTGTCAGTGAGCCAGTTGGCAACCCATCTTGTGACACTGTCCTAGCAGCTTCTTTTTTATTTGCTTAATCCGATCAGCTGCATTAGTCCAGTTACTTTCATACAAATGTGCTTGCATGAATTCCACTATGGGAATAAAGACTAAAGGAAAACTAAAGGAACCCCTATAAAATAGTTACTATGAGTCCTTATGCTGCTGAATGCAATGACCTGGAAGTTCCAATGTAGAATGTTGAGATAATTCACCTGTCTGTAGAGTGATAATTTTATAATTTTGCATAGTTTCATGGGATCAATTATACCTGTAGGCCAAATTATTATTTCATGATGTTCTATATTGCTATCATATAGTTAACTGCGAATAAGGTGGTATAGCGGTTAGTGTTGTTGTCTCCCAGCAAGAGGATCTCCTGTTTGATTCCCAGCTTGGATGTCTTCTGTGTAGAGTCTGCATGTTTTCCCTGCATTTGCATAGGTTCCTTCCGGGTGCCCTGGTTTCCTCTCACCTTCCATAGTCATGCCTCTGGAGCATTTCTTCCCTGGCCTCCACTGAAAATTGGCTCTGTCCCAGTCGGACTTTCCTGGTAAACAAATGTTAAATAAGTAAAAATCTGTATTTCTCTCCATTTTCAACATTTCATTAACATACCATTTGAATAGCACACCAAGACATCATTTACAAAAACATTGCAGCCCCAACAGGTAGACTTAGTAACCACTCTTACCCTGATTGTGAGTTAATGTTTACTACACTCTCTTACCCTTATTTCTCCCTATAGCAAGCACTTTATTGTACAGGGCATGACAGATTCATAGTGAGGAAATAACAAAGGGTAACGCACCATAGAGATAGTCTTACATGTTCTACAAAAAAAAAAAAAAAACTGTTGCTATTCCTTTCTCCATCTGCTTGTATCTCTGTGTTCAACCCTTCTGCCTCATTAAGTTGTTAATGTCCTTCAGCTGTGTGATTTTAAAGTGTGTGAGGTGGGAATTCCTTTGTGGTTTGATGAGATAATCCTCATATATCAACAGTTTTCTGCATACTTTCAAGGGCTCTAATCCAGGCATTATCTATGTGCTATGGACTGCTTTTAGTACACTGTTTTATATATAACCGTTGCCTACATATTGTTATGAGCCAATTTCCTGCTTTTGTAATAAGTTACTTGGTCCCTGTCTCCTTCTTCCCCTGTGTATCTTCTCCCTTCTGTGTTATTTGTCTTCCTCCTCTGCATTTGTACAATATCTGGTGCTGAGCACTAACTGCACCTGAGGCTAAATGGAAATACACAGCTTATGGCAAAATCTTGTGAGTTTTTGCCTGCAGCCACATTATTCTGGTTAGCTGTTCTGCTTAGCTATACATAGTCTGATTAATCTACTTTTGAGCAAGCTGAAGAGCTGAATGTACAGCATTCAGTTTTCATGAGGGTAATGAAGAGTAATACATAAATTCTCCTTTTCTGCAATCTGTTGTCACATTGGAATATTGTAAAGTTGGAGTTCCTAGGTAGTGTGTTTTGATAATTGGATCTTTTCTCCCCAGGCCTCCGCTGAAAATGAACACATATCCAGTCATTCTATCCCGGTCAACAAATGTAAAATAAATAAAATAAATAATACCACAGACTGTATATTTTTCTTAGAATTCTCTCAAGGTTTTAATCCAGCTGGATGCCAAACCGTTTTTCATTGCTTTGTATGACTGCTGTGGCTGTAAACATTGGCTACATGTTTCCCTAACACCCCATTAACCTACTGCTGTATTAATATGGTGCTCCCTATTGTGAAGCCTGTGTTGCATGAATAATTATGTTGAAAAAGCAAACAGCAATTCATCACAAATATGTGCAGAAAAGAAACAAACTAATCTGTTATATCTGTATGAGTATTCCTGTCATCAACTGTCCACCTCTCCCCACCCCTTCTGTGTCATCTAATAAACTTTGCTTTCAAAATGTTTCCATAAGCCATGTTTCCACCAGCAATAATATCCTTGTTCCCACATTTCATAATACAACTGTAGCATAGTTATAATGATTGAATAACTGGAACTGTCATGACAAATGTGTAAATCATGACAGTTGAAACATGACCATAATACATATCAGTTCTATATTCAGTCAGGTTCATACGTGGTTTTACATGTATAATGCTTCTTTGTGTGAAACTTGACATAGAGCACATAAACTACTGCTAATTCCCATTCAAAGTCAACACCTCAGGATATGATTTCACATGTGCTAATACTTTGCCATCAGCAGAGCAACTGGGCTTTTCAGTGGTGTGATTTAGGCAGAAATTAAAAACTATTACAGCAAATGCAATGTCTGCATGTCTGTATTGAATTTTGCCAAGTTATCTGGATTTCAGAGTAAAATAAATCAGTCTGTTAATGTACATCTGCACTGCAGTGGTTACACTTGCAACTGTGTTACAATGTTAGTTAACTTAGTAAAGGAACGTATTCCCCACATAATCCATCAGTGTTATTCGTCAGTGTGCTGTCCTATTTAGGAAGTGTCTGTTTGTATTGTCAATGCACATTGTATAAGCATGAGACAAATAAGTGGGCAATTATCCCGAAATGAAGTGGTAATGGCAAGAATGATTGATTGCTAATCTACTGGGTTACATCTGTGATTGTCATTGACATCCCATACTGTGAAACAAGTACATGTCCCTTAATGTACATGTAGGACAGTGTATATAAATCTTAGCAGAGATGTATACCATTACATGAGACAATCTCATTGCTGTTACAGTGGCATGTCCACACATATGCATTTGTCTCAAAACCTGTCATACACAGTAACAGCTATTCCAAACAGAGAATTTTTACTAATTACAAAGGTACTTTTTCACATTCTTAAATTCAGACTTCTCCTGTGGCTTTTGTGAGTAATACATTGCTCTCTAGATTGTGTAACTAGCTAGGTAGAATGTTTAATTCACACCATAGTGAACGTGTGTGTGTGTGTGTGTGTGTGTGTGTGTGTGTGTGTGTGTGTGTGTGTGTGTGTGTGTGTGTGTGTGTGTGTGTGCATCTGGCAGGGTATAGTGAGAAGGATGCATGTAATGTTGGACACAGCTCCGCCTGTACTTTACCCCACTTTCAACATAAATATCCTCTCTGCAACATACTTATGAGATCATCCTATCAAAAGTGCACTCTCTCCCCTTAAAAATCAGAATTCTCCTGCCATGCTTCTGATTAATACTGTATGTTCTAGGCTATGTAACTCAATAGGTAGGAGGTTCAGTAACCACCATAGGTAACTTGTGTGCCTGTCTTGGGGTATATAGTGTCAAGTAAGTAATACCTCAATATCAAATGTGCTGTGTCCACGTCCACTAAGGAGAATGCGTTTAACTTTTGACATACCTCCCTCTTTCTCTTTATCCTGCTTTTTCCAGAAACCTCCTATCTGTAACACAGTGATGTGGTCATCTTGTCCAAAGTGCACTCTCTTCCCTTAAGTAATCGACTTGTCCTGTGGCACTCATGGCTAATACTCTGACCTCTACATAGTATAATCAAGTTAGGTAGGAGGTGTGTGGCTTGAATATCCATTACATATAACTTCCTGAACAGTCATGTTCTATCATCTTCCACTCAGCAGAAGATATTAACATGGGATAGGATGCCCTATTCCCCATCCCACTTTTACTACAAACATCTTCTCTAATTCCATGCTATGCCCTTACAACTCATAATTATCCTTTGGTGCTTGCAGCTAATCTTGTGTTATATAGATTGTATAAGTAGAAAGGTAGGGGGTTTAACTCAAGCAATGTGTAAGTAATGTTACTGTGTGCACTGTCATGTGTAATTGTGTCTGAGACAACCACCCTTATGTAAAATTCAACTTAGGAATCATATTTTCCCTGAAAGACAGTTACGCTATAAATTTGTATTATCCCCAAGCAGCAAACATTTTTGGAAATACAATGCTTACAGCATGCTATCAAAAAAGAACCATAACAAAGTGCTGATGAGAGTTACCCTGTTGTGCTAGCTGTTGAAATTGTACTCTCTAGACTGCATAAGTGCAGAGGGTATGAGTCCAGCAATTTGGGACTACTGCCCATGGATGTTTGCCTGTCCTGTTGTTTAGAGAAGTCTTCTAATGCAAGTAGTATGTGTAGCTGTGTAGTGCTACTGCGCACTTCAACCACCTCCATGCATTTTTAGAACAACATCAGTGTATGAAGAAATGGTGATGTCATCCATTCAAATGTGCAATGTCACAATGGTAAAAGAACATTTCATAAGGTTATGAGAAGTTACTAGGCTAATTGTGTTAGGGCCCTTACAAGCCTAGCCAAGTTGTACCCTTATTTCCATGATCAGCACCTATTGCCCTTGTCCAAGAGGGACACAGGTGGAACCCCCAGGATGAATGTACAGTTACCCATCTAGTTGTTCAGATTGCATTTGAAGAGGGCCAATGAGGTGCTCCATTTGAAATGAAGTGGGAGTCTGTTCCAAAGGTATGGTAACCTCTGGGAGACAAATCTGTTCCACCAGCAGGTTCTATTAATGTCGCATACCAGGTTAAGATCTTTAGAATGAGTAACTCATGCATCGTTTGACTTATGGGGATGCAGCATTTCCAATAAAGCAGAGTCAGAGATTGCCTTGTATGCAAGGCAGAGATCGCCTCTGAGTAGTCTGTATGAAACAAAATAAAGTGACAGTGATTTCAAATGACCCACATAGGACAGATGCTGAAGACCCTGAATTTTCCTTGAGAGGAACCTCTGTGGTCTCTCCAATTGCTGCAGGTGCTTGGAAAGGCACATACCAAAAGTGGAGTTGTACTCAATTATTGGCCTGATGAAGGAAGAGTACAGAGAGGTTATAACTTCTTTTTTTCTGGAGGCAATGCACTTACTTATGAGATGAGCCATATATAATGCCCTTCTTACCACTGTGGAGATATGGTGATCAAAAGTAAGGTTGCTGTCAACCTGTGTGCCCAGGTCTCTCACCACTGAGTACGTCCTTAAGGTGTTGCTATTGATGTGGTAGTTAGCAAGAACATCACCCTTACTAAAAGGGATTATAATAATTTTTTCTTTTGCATTGAGTTTAAGGGCATAACTATGGCACCAATCATTTATTTGTGGAAGACCCACTTGTAGGATGTTGACATCATTTGGAGATTCTATGTCTAATCCAATTTGCAGTCATCAGCAAACTTTGTCAGCCACAGACCTTTAGTTTTTGCTTGTACTTCGGATAAATAGATTCCAAACAGTAGAGGTTCCAGAACTGATCCCTGTGGAACACCACTGGTTACAGGTATGCTTTTGGAGGTGGATTTCCCTATTTTGACTGTATGGGTTCTATCAATGAGCCAGTTAGTGATGCATCTAACAATATAATGGTTGATACCTAGCTGGGTGAATTTGTCAGTGATGCTTGAGTGGGGGATAGTGTTAAACTCCTTGGCCAAGTCTAGGTAGGCTGTATGCACAGATTTCCCCTCTTCCAGGGCCATGGTGACTATCTCAAAGAAGTCGCCAGGTTCAATGATCTCTCTTTGACAAATCTAAGCTGAGCAGGGTCAAGTGTTTGGAGACTACCTATATCTTTGTTGATAAGCTCCAGGATGATTCACTCCATGGCCTTGCAGATAAGTCTAGTCAGGCTAATAGATCTATAGGTCCCAGGGTCAGTGGAAGCACCACATTTGTGCAAGGAAATAATGGTGGCCGTTTTCCATTCAGCTGGTATGGAACCAGTGCTTAGACTATGATTTAAAAAAGTACCCAATGATGTTGCTAATTCTTGTTGGAGCCCATGTAGGACGCAGCCTGGGATATTATCATGCCCCATAGATGCTGTATTTTTGGCCTTAGAGAGGGCATTTATGACCTGCTCTTTAGAGATACAAGGTAGAGGACAGGTACTAGGGATGTAATGGGGGAACATGTGTAAGGGACAGGGGAGTTAAGTTTTCACAGAACCTGTCGGGCAACAGGTTAGCTATATCCACAGGCTCAGTATATGTGGTATCATAAACTACCAGTACGGCACAAATCTGGGCCTTTCCTTTTTGGATATGGATGTAACTAAAGAATGCCTTATGGATGTCTTTAACTGAGGAAGCTATTTTGGATTGATAGTTTGCTTTGGAAGACTTCACAAGAAGTCTTATTTGCTTGTTTAAGGTGAGGACGGAGTGTTTTCAGTTTAGGGCTCACTCCCTCTTGCTCTTAGATAGAAATTTCTTCATCTTATTATAAAGCCTGTAAATGGCAGTTGTCCAGCAAGCAGGTTTGCTCTTCCTTGAGGAGCTTGTTTTGGACCTATCAGGTATGGCCGAGTCAATGCAGTTATACAGGTGTTTGTATAAAGCATTGGTGTAGAACTCGGCATAGTTGCCAGTTCCATCTGGGGGGAGGTGCAGTAAAACTATTTATACCATGAAGTAAGAGGTTATAACTGGCTTTGGAAAAGTTTTTTAGTTTAGTTGCTGCTTGGGGGGTGGGGGGGGAGGTGTGATAGTTTCTTCAAATGAGAAAGATTTGTGATCAGATCTTACCAGGGAGGACCTCACAGTAGAGATACTACAGTGGTCCCCCATATTGGTAAGCACCAGATCCAGGATGTTGGCACCCCTTGTACCAGCTGGTCCAGAGCACTGGAGTTCAAGTCAAGGAAGATGAACCTTTGGGCAAGTAAGTTTGAGCACAAATAACTTGCCTGGTCAACGGATGGGTAGTTAAAGTCACACAAAACCATGGTGTTTGTATGTATCTTGATTGACTCAAGTAGATCCAAATAGGTAGAATGGGTGTCTTGATTCATGGAGGGGGTCCTGTAGCTGGCAATGACTTGAACAGATGTCCTACCAACAGTTAATTACACCTGAAGTATCTTCAGGGAATCATACTGTTTAACGAATCTGGAGGTGCATTTATCATTAATGAATATTGATACACCACCTCCTTTAGTTTTCACCCCTTCAGTTTGTGGTCTGAACATGCAGAAGTAGGTGTAACCCAGTATGGCTGACAACTAGGTCTCAGTGACTGCACAAATGTCTGTGTCTTCCAAGATGAGGACTGCTTCCACTGAGTGCAGTTTTGTGTTAATACTCTTAGCATTTAGCAGCATAACCCTGAGGTTGTTTCTAGATGGAGTTTATATACTGGGAAATTTGTCCTAGAGACACTGCCTAAAAAAGGTACTATGGGGGAGGCAAGTGCCTTAGCCAGTAGCCAAAATCCCAGGGGTGACAGATGCAGATCATCTCTGGCAAAGCATCAAGGTCTGACGATCATGCCATCCCATGCTGACAGATACTGGATTCCCTTAGAATCTCATGTGGCATGTGTGATTTAGGCTGTTTTTTATACTTCGTGATCACAGGTAATTTGTTCAAATCCAGCCATTACCGCTTAGACTCACTTGTGTTACTATGTCGGTGAATGTGCAGGTAGGTCACAATGTTGTTAGTCAGCTATCTGCTGTTTACATATATGGATTCAGATTCCTATTACAATGAGTTATGCTTCTTTTTCACACAGAAATGCTGTCTTTGATAATGATGATGCCATGGGATGACATTTGTCTTTTCCAAGATAAGTACTAAGGCTTTTCCTGTGGCACGAGGATGTGAGACTATGTTCTGTGTGCTTGTGCCTTAGTAAGGCATGTGTTTGAATCTGTGATTATCCACAAATTGTGCTTATTTGCCATTTCCCCAATAACAGCAATGACTGTGTTATGCATCTTGTCTGGGTATACCCAGCAGCAGGCAATGTTGTGTGAGAAACATACATATAGCAATGCCATTTTAAAGAAATGACAGGCACACATCTTCTTTTAGCAATAAAATGATGCCACAGCTTCAAAGACAAAATATCTCTCAATTTTAGCACCAGTGGCACCGTGGAACATTGATTCTTTCCAATAATATGTAACTTTTGTCATCACATAGGCAGGTATTCAAAACCCACATTGACTGACTATAAGCATTGCAAGTCCAAATGCTGTTATGCATGAATTACATCCACAATTGTTTTTATGTGTACAGTTATGATGGGGGAAATCTTCTCAAAACCCTGTTATCTCCTACAACTTCCAAGACAAACATTTAATGTAATGACTTCACATAGGTGGAGTGTTACAGCTATGTTAAGACTCCCACTGAAGCGCATGTGATCCATATACTTGTTTGCAGATGGTGAGCTTCCAAAGCTTGCTGTTAAGTTCCAGTCAAGGGTAATATTTTATGAATGTATTGGCACTAAGTAAACAACACTGCATGGTTATTCTCATTTTTTATTTATTTATTATTAATGCAAATAATATATGTGTTTGTGTTGTTTACATGCTGTTATAGCTGTGTTCACTGTAATGTTTTGTGAGCACATCCAATATAATCCTGTATTAGATGCCCTCCACTTACAAATGGAGAGCATGAAGTATGGCAGTGTCATCAGATCTGTGTTGTCATTTATCACATGTATATTATGATTGCTATTATATTACTGTTTATGATGCACAAATATATAAAACACATACTTGTACAAGACGTGCCAAAGTAATATATCCCCATCTATGTTTGTCGAATGATAAATGTTAAAACATATCCCTTTCATTTCTGCATGACACATCTGCTGTATGGCACTTGCCTTGTTTATACAACATGGAGTGGAGGATATAGCACTACAGTCAGTTGTCACACATACATTCTCTATACGTACATGTCATATTTGATAACTGCACTGTATGAGAATGGCCCATAATGCATCCACTGTCCTTGCTGACTGTTATCTCAACTTAGCATGTTATCAACATTAATATCACATTTACTACCCTTTCTTACAATATTGTATTTTGTCTCCCTCACATCCATTGTTAGCATGTCTGTTTTTAAGTTATATGCATGGGTAAACACTTGGAAATAGGATTATTTATTATTACCATCAATATGGACGTCTTTCTATTTAAAAAATGTTTATTTCTGGCATCGTTGCATTTGAATGCATTAAATGAGTAATTATTTTTTCCTTTTACCCTCTCCTTGCAATTATCCCTGCAATGTTCACATTCTACTCTCTGTAAATTAGCTCAGTTTCATGTCCCCTACATCTACATGCTTTAAAGTCACTTGCATTTACTTCACATAATTTGTCTGCAAGTGTTTACTTAATGGGTATGTCTACAGGCACACAGTTTTGTTTACATTGTGTGCTCATGCTCCACGCACTGTTTCATGGCTGCCAATACTGTTCCTGATCACAACATGGTGCTTGGAATCATGTAAGTACAATTAGCAGCATGCATATTCAATGAGCATGCTGGTCATCACACTAATGAGATGCAGTCATGTAGACTTTGCACAAAGTCTGCACAATTGTTAATGAATCCCAGTATTCCCAGGTCATGTTTTTTTAATCATACTCCATGACTTATTGACAGAATAACTATACAAATTAACTATTGAAATGTGAGAGCAGTAGATTTGATTATTACAAACTAAAAAGATTACTACAGAAATGCTCTAGCAAAATAGTGTAGCTTTACTTTATAAAACAATGCTCATGCACAGCTGCCATCATAAAAGCAATATTGTTGTGTGAAAGAAATGCACAAACCAAAAATGGTCTGAGTGCATTCCTGAAATTCATTGCAATAAAAGTTTATGGAAAATTTACCACCTTTCTAAATCCGTTCTGTCTATTCTGAGATATCATTAAAAAGCATGAAATAAATGCAACTTATGGACATTCATTTCTTTAAATGGGAAAAGGAAATTGATATAAAGAGGCTCTTGCATATGGATCAGGATGCCCTTGTAGCAAATACTATAGTCAAAATTAACCACAGATTACATTAAGGGTTCCAGAACAGATGAGAGTTGTTCAAAACATATCACCTACCAATCCTGTATAACAGCATTTTTTCCAGTTTCATAATGCTGATTCACCTGTAATATTTTTTTTTTTTTGTATTTTGTCTTCATGTCGATAGATTACATCTGGATCCTATGCAAGGCCATCTTTTAGAAGTCGAATTACAGCTCACTTTCTAATTAGAAACCTTTCTTCCCAAGGGGGTTGATCAGAGAACTGAATATGAACTATTTACTGTGAATGTATGTATTATTCAATTGTTTATTTACTTATTTATTAGACTAATATTTTATTTATTTTTGTCAGTAAACTTTAAATGAAATTCTGATTACTGCTTGGTTGAGTTTTCTTGTGTGAAAGCACATAAGTTTGTTTTTAACTTGTAAAATATTTGTTAACCTAAAAGTATTTTAGCTAAGGAGCTAGTTTCTTTTTTAGTAATTAAGGACAGGTATGATTTATTTAAGTCTCTATAGCTGTTATTGTATGACATTATAATAATTAAACAAACCAAGAAGAAACTTCACAGTGTGTATGTTGTGAAGTTCATGCCTTAAAATATGTTATGTACGTAGTTCACTAATAAAAGTCAAACCGGAAAATATGTACTTCAAAAATAATAAAATAGAAAATAGTCGGTAGTCCACAGTTGAGGTAATAATGGAATATCCCGTATTGAAACACACAAGCAAGTGATTCTACTTGAGTATGATGAAAAGCATTAAAGGCATTCATTTTTTATATATATAGCCAGGTTATTTGGAGCAAGGGAGTGGTTACAGAGGGTGGTTGTGTTAACAGCAATAAAAGCAATACACTCATTGCTTTAACAAAGTCCCCTTCCCCCTTAAAACAATAGTGTAAACTGAGACTCTGCTACCTTTGAACTGAAACTAAAAAGTTAGACACAATTTAAAATATATAATATAATAACAGCTTATAAATGCTAACTTACTAATCCAAGCTTTATTAATTAAGAAACCAACTCACTAACAAAATGACAAACTAATTAACTAACAGAAAAATCTACCACTACACAGCTATCAGAACAAATATTAATAACTTATAAACTGAAACATTTTGAACAAAGATCGCTTTCATGCCAAATAATGAAGTGATTGATGAAGTATTTTCTGTGTTTATAA
Source organism: Protopterus annectens (assembly GCF_019279795.1). Lineage (NCBI taxonomy): Eukaryota > Metazoa > Chordata > Ceratodontiformes > Protopteridae > Protopterus > Protopterus annectens. Next base: position 1,269,490,916 of record NC_056729.1, on the reverse strand, counting down.
AAGATCTACAGATGCACAAACCTGCCACAGAATAATGTAAATGTGCATCTATCAAAGAGTTTTAAAAATATTCTGGTTTGTGCTCTTATCTTACCTCTTAGCAACCATGGCCATCTGCTAACAAATACCACACTTTTTATGTTTTTGTGCATAAAAAGTAAATTGAAGTCACTTTTTCTAGCAACTGATTTAACAGACGAGTGGTAAAAGGAGACAGACATATTTATAGTATTGTACATAACAGTGGAATTGTTATACATTACCGTTTAGAAACTGAACTTAAATCCTTTTTTTTAAACTTATCAATAGGAAATGTGCTTAGGTGTGTTCCTTGCAAAATATGCTTTTCTGGCAAATCTTTGAAGACTACAGTCAATAGATAATATCAAACATTTAATATTCAGACTTTACATCGGGAAATTCATGTTAATGCAAAACCTGTTTTTCTAGCAACTCTTAATTATATGTTAACAATATTGAAAGTAAGTGCTTGATTTTTGGGCCTTTGACCCCCCTTATATGTGTGGTGGATTTTTTTTTCAATTATGCTTCTATGAGATATTGATACTTCTGGTAGTATCAAATCAATATATCAAATAAATGTCTACATAATGACAGGAAACTTCTTACTAATTGCTGATGTCTATCTGCCTCTGCTTTTTAAACTTTATACTTTTCCAGCTAAATAATTCAGTCAAGGTGCACTTAGTAATGTGGAACAGTATTTCACAGGACAACTCAGCACACAAGTCAGATTTTTTTACTGGGCCAAATGGAATGGTTACTAAGTGAGAAAATGTGATTTCTTGTTATACCAAATTATGACTGCATCCATATTAATATTTATACCAATAACTTGGCCCATTTAGAATACATATGGCATTTTTTTATATCAAATGAACATGTATATAATGCTACAAAAGTTGGCAGTGATACCTGCTGTCATGACAAAAAGTTGCACTGATAGTTGGGGTATTCCTACTATGTTTACAGAGATATTAATACCCGTTTGCATAATTATAATAATTAACATTACATATTTTTTCAAATAAGTTCAATATAAAGGTACAATTTTATCTGGATGCCATATTGGTATTATAATTATGAAGATGGGTGCATGTTGACTGACTTTCATATTTTTTTTTAACATTTTTTTGTAACTTTTTTAAATATGAAACATATACATTTATTTAACAGGATAGCTGGAAAACTGCATTCTCAGAATTTTAGCTTAAGTGAAAGCTGTTCAGGCAGGAAATCTGGAAGTATCTGGAAGTGGGGAAACTCCTGTCAGGCTAAATGTGAAATAGTTAAACATGCTACTTCTGTAGTTTTGACTTGTATAATCTCTTGATGATGATAAAGCAATACAAATGCATTAAGTATGCATGGCAAATCTCCATGAGATGTTTGTCAGATGAAATAGTACAGAGGAAAGTGTTTACATATAACAGCCTGTTTTCAGATATAGGTGTGTGTTAGCGTACGTGTGTGGGAGCATGTACATATCTGTGCCTATATGAATTTAATGTTTATATATTTATTATTTAGCCAGGCAATTAGTTACATGATAATAAGGTAGGTGGTTTGTTCCATAGACCATTTTCATCTATGATCTGGGCCTTTGCAATGTCAATGTTAAATTACATCAACATTTCCAGTATAGTAACATTTAACATGTTTACAGTGGCCATGACATATTTCACACTGACCTAGTACAATTCTAGTAGTGGTATTCATAGTCTGGGATTTCATAGCTAAGCAACAGTTATCTGTGAAGAGCACAGTTTCATGTATATGTAAAAAAAAACTAGTGCGGGTTATTCACTCTAAGGAAAAACAAAGGCATTTTGAAAACAAGCCTACTTATGGCAAAAGCATAAAGTACCTAAAGACAAATGTCAAATATATATGAAGGGCTGCATGAAAGCCGTAGGCTTCATATGACTTTGTATGTATTTGGATATTATGGATGGATGCGGCTACACACAGTCGCACTTGAAAGACTTAAGGAGAGCTGTGGACTGAGCAGCTTTCATTATTAATATTTAAAAAAAAAACAAAGGGGTTTACTTATTTAAAAACTAAAGGGATTTACTTATTTTTACATAGGTGTATCCTTATGTGGGCTCGCTTTTAATTGCGTTAAAGAATGGAAATTAGAAAATAGGAAAAATTCAAAAAGAGGAAACACATCAAAGAGCGTGACAGAGCAACAACATTTCAAAAGGGTTGTTCTGGAAGAGACAGAAAAGGAGGAATACTATGTTTACTATAAAAGAATAAGAAGGATTATAAGCTGTGCTCAGCAAGAGCCCTGGTCCACAAAGCCTCAAAACTTGTCCATTGTGAGATGGTGTTGCACTGGAAGACCCTGATGTTGAGAGGGCAGGGACATGTGGTGGTGTGTTGGTCAGCACCAAATGGGTCAGTGAGTCTTCCACCCACTGAAGAGATGCCTCGATTGGCTGAAGCAGTCAGTCTACAACTTGCTCCACCATGTCTTCAACCAAGTCCTGAAGCCCCCCCTTCAGTAAGGCTTGCCAGGCTGCCACACACCAGGGAGCCTTCATGGCCAGTGACATTGTCTCAACCCTGTGAGGACATCTCTGAATGGGCAGTCTGAATGTTCCTTAACCTGGGATATATACAGCTGAGCTGTTCCTGAGGATTTCAGATCTGTGAAAAATTCCATAGACATGCATCTGGAGCATTTGTCACCAGGCCTCCACTGAAAATAGGTTCTGTCCTAGTCGGACATTCACGGTCAACAAATGTTAAATAAATAAATAAAATGAACAGAAATGGGAAGCTGAAAAAAAGAAAGAAAAAAAGAACAACGGAATCCATAAATAAAACAAGAAAAAAAGAGAGACATACAGAAAGTCCACACAATTAATTCAGACATAATTTTGCACCGCATTCAATTTCTTACTTTAAAACAATTATTTTTTTCAAAATCTTTATTGAAGTAAAATAGAATGTACAAAAAGTGCTTATGCATACAAGGGAACACTAGTATGGGAAGTGCTTATGTATACATCAGAATAACAATATGAGAAGTGCTTATGCATATTTGGGGAAAATGAGTGTTTTGCTATCAGGTTTTGGTGGGGTTTACATTTTGTTGTCTACTTTGCTAACATAACCAATAAATTATATCTCATATTTATGTCCAATATGCATTTGTTAGCAATATTGTACTGTAACAATCTTTTATAAATACTTGCATCTAATAAAATATGTTAAAGACAGCATACTGCATTTATACAGTCACATAACTTTTAGATATGGTTGCAGTAATGTAATGAAAACAATGTAGTCCTTTACTTACCATCCTTTATAAACATTTGCTTATATACATGAATTAAATTAATTAATGACAGAGTGCTGCATTTATTAATTTATTCATGGGTTCATAGTCAACTACTATGCTAGCTGTTCTAGAGGGCCATTTTAAGCCTAGCCAATTTCTCTTTAAAGGTTAAACTCAAATGCTGTATCTTCTGTCTGTGAGGTAAACACTTTAAACATTATGCCAACCCCTAACTTATTTGACAGTAACCAAATGTGAAAGTCAAACTCTACCTTGTGTCTATGAGGTAAGCACCTTAACCATTATGCCAACACCTGACCCAATATAACTAGACAATGACCCCAGTTTAGAATCAAAGTCTTTATCTTGTGTCAATGAAGTGTAGACCTTGACCATGACACCTTGCTTTTTTACACCACTCCCTCCTAAAAGTAAATACTAGGCAATCATTCTGCAGACTATTACTCTTTTAGAAAATAACCAGGCAGTGACCATAGGTGAGAATCAAGCCCTGTATCTTATATCTGGAAGGTAAACGCTCTTTATATGTTATGCTTACTCGTGCTTACCAACTGAATCAAATAATTGTGCATTTTTCTACTCTGTTGGGTTCTGCTATATTTAATCTCATCATCTGCTGGACAGAGAAGATGCAAGACAATTGTTGTTTGTATTTCACCTTATTTTTATTAAGATTACTGATATAACTACTACTACTATGCAAGACATTTCAGTCACTGCTGTTTTACTTGCTTAGCATGTGTTGTTTAAATATTTATTAATAGCTGAATTTTCATATAGTGCCAATATTTCCTGTAATGCAAGTTATAAATAGGAGGACTGCATCTTCCTCCAACTTGTTACTTGTTTGTATGTGAGCCCAAGTTGCTGTTTGGGAGAAGAGTCTTTTCTGGAATTTTTCCATACCCTTTCAGTGTGAGTTTTGCTTTAAAATGTTATGGTCAGCATGCAAAAGTCTATGAATTTTGTTCCAGAAGAAGCTGTACACCCACAGAAAAATGTAGTAATTCAAATGTCCTGTTCCTTTCAATTCAACAATTGTCAAAAAAACATAATAATAGTGTTATAGATGGATGCTGTATATATACTTTTGGAAACTAGTGTGTGTTTTGATAAGTTTCTACCTAATAGCTGTAAGCATATAAGGGGCTAGTTTAAAAATGTATACAGAAGTAATTAAACTGGTCAATTCTCACTAAGTGCTGGTCATGGACTTGATAATGCAACCTCCACTCTCACTGGGGCATGGTGCCTGACTGAGTGTTCAGCCATCTTGTACATGCAGTTAATACTGTGGAAGAAATGACTGTATTATACATTTATTATACTAATAAATATTTTCTGCCTACACAAAGAAAATCCTTTCTTTACAAAAATGGCCTGCATGTATTTTAACTACTAACTAAAGCAAAGTAATACTGTAAATGATATGATGTGGCAATGAAAAAAACATTTAGTTTGTGTATAAATACATTTATATACATGAAAAAATAGTTGTAAGTGCACTTTAAATACATATATAAGCAGGCATCAATATATTTCTTTATTCATACATATATTACATTTCTATTTATACAGATTATTGTGTTATTCAATAAACTTTGCATATATTTGTAAGCAGATACAATTCCATGTACTGGTATGTTTATGCTTTCATTTGCATTATTATAATATCATAGATGCATATTTGTAGAGACACATATTTGTTATAGCAAATACACTCACATCTGCAACATTCATCAGTTTATTTTTATTTTTAATATGACCCAAAAAGGTAAAATTTCAGAGCCACACGCTCCAGGGATCTAAACCTTGTCATCACAATAAACAAAACATGCTGGAGGGATAGGTTCCTGACCCACAGACCCCCCATACTCTGGAATAGACTGCCCATACATGTCAAGCAGAGCGCCTCCTTGGCCCTCTTCAAAAGGAACCTTGACGATTGGATGGGAGATAGGAACTTCATCCTGGGGATCATGTCAGAAACCCTGCTAGACAGGGCTCTTAGGGAAGTAAATATTATGGGAAGAAATATCCAGGGAATTGTTATGGATAGGCTTGTATAGATCCTAGGGCCGATAGCCTAGTACCAACCTATGAACTCATGAACCTATAGAACATTGGCCTTCTCACAGATACCTAATCAAATAACTCAGCTAGCTTTTGGAAACTATGCTTCTATAGGTCATCATACCTGTGATGACATTATTGGTTCATAGGTTCATAGGTTGGTAGTAGGCTATCGGCCCTAGGGCTTATACAAGCCTAGCCATAACAATTCCCTGGCTATTTCTTCTCACACTATTTACGTCCTGGACCCCTGTCTAGCAGGGCGACTGACGTGATCCTCGGAGTCACTTGGGTGATCCCTGTCAGGGATGACAGGTGCTTACCCAACTCCTGCCAGATGTCTATTTTTTCTACTCACTCCGTCTTACATTTGCCTGGATCTTATTCACTGAGAAGGGAGATCATGATCTTGGTCTCCTTATTTGGCCAGCTCTAAATGCAGCCTCATGTCTTTACAGGTTCTGCAATCATTCAATGTGCCAGAACCATAATGAATGAAATATGAGCAAGTCTGTGGTTCACAGGTTTGGAATCACACCTTCTATGGTGTGACATCACCTTAACCAGACCCAGTTAACCAGCAGGGGCATTAGACTAGATACTGTTATTATTAGCAAGTTTGGTTTTACAAAAAATGCTTTGCCATCTACATATTTTTTTTAAAGGGTTACATTCACATTTAATTTATATGGTAGATAAAAGTTAATAATGAAATTATTATTTATTTATATTACTTGCATTCACTACTGCTGCTGTTGTAGATTGCCTTAGCTATTGTTTTGCAGTATTACACACAAATGTCATATATACATGCATCATGTCAAATAATAGCATGTTTTTTCATAAATAAACATTCATGTGTGTATCTGTACCAACTCTTAGTAAATGATGAGTATTTTGAGATGATCAGGTGTGCCAGGTGATGTAAGATGGGTCAGGATTATACTTTATGGTTGTGCAAATTCACATGCGTATGACTCCATTTTGCTTTTTCTAAACATAGTCAGCTATGAGCCTAACTGAGGCTATCTGTGCATTTCCATGGCCTGCTGGGAACTGCCGACGACTTTTGTGAACTCTGCTACTTTCTGCAGCCTACTCACAAGAACCTAAGGACACATTCATGACTAGCTGAAACCTTACATTCATAAGTGGCCATAGACATTCACTTCTTACTGCAGTCGATTGAGATAAATGGCAAGACTTGCATACAAATTGCATAAATGTCCCTCAACTTACTTGAAAAAGCTTAACATTGCCATATTAATCTGCAATTATTCCAGTTAGGTGGTAAATGACGTAGGAAATGGTGGACCTTTTAAAGTAAGAAAAATAATAGAACTATTTTAAATTAATATAAAACAGTTCTGTGAAATTAGTGAGTTTAATTCAAGAAATGTTATGTTTTAATCATATGATGTGCATAGTACAATGGCTTTAGTGAATAAAATAAAGCTGTCATTTGTAAATGCAAAATCATTACAACAGTGGAAATGATTAGTAATCACTTAGAAAGCCATTTACTTTTTGAGTTGTTTAGTGATTGTTATATATCTATATATATATATATATATATATATATATATATATATATATATATATATATATATATGTAATTGTAAAGTACTGAAGTGGTAAGTGTCTTTACCAGGAGATTTCTGAGTTTGACTGATGAATGGAAAATGATTGTGTTAGGATAACAATAACTGGTAGGAGTCCATGGGAAAGATGAATATGTTAAAAAATGGATTGCTTTACAGTTATGAATATATTCATATTAGTGCAGACTTCAGTTTAACACAACTTTACCTGGCTGGATTGAGATTCTCCATGTGTATATAATTATGGAGTTTGTGTCACCTGCCTTTTTTATGAGGATGGCAGGCATCAAATTTTTTTGTGTCTGAATGGGCCAAACTTTCTATGTGCAGGGATGATGCACAACAAGGGATCAGGACAGAAGAAGGACAACTTCAGTCATAAGGAAAACCACATTCCCATGATAGCCCTTAGAACATATGGCAAACATCTGTTTGTTAAAAGGGTGCCAAACAAGATGAGAGGGCACAAACCTGGAACCAAGATGTACTGAACATTAATGCAGTCACTGGAAGAAACCACATATTAACATAGTGCGGGAAGAGGGCAACTGATATAATAGTATGTGCTAAAGCAAGGTGAGGCAGAATGCAATTGCCTGTAACAGTACAGTGGTGGGCTTCTAACACGTATCCCTTTAATGCCAAATGAGGAATACCTCCTCTCCATTCATGGGCATGACTGTGACACAGAAGATGATGGCACTGTTATAATCAGAGGAGGTATGGACACTAGCTATTACCAACGTCTGCAGCAACAACACTAGTCTACTCAGGAAGGTTGGTTTAAAAACAATAACATAAATGTATATAGAAAATTGAATGGTGACATGAAATGATTACATTAAATGCATGGCAGTTGCTACTAACAGGTGAACCTTCCACATCTGCACAGAACAATAATGAAGTTGGTGTGCACAGTAAGTGTCCCCCACATCATCTTAATAAGTATAGAGTAATGTATGCTACTTCTTTATTGGTAATGTTTTCAAATCATTTTACAGGGTCAGCAGCAGAAATAAAAAGTTCAATATACCAAGAAATTTGGAGGATATCAGCAGCAAAATGGCTGCTGAAGATGATGATGATAACACAGTTATATGTATGAGGCAGCCTGAGGACAGTGGCATGCACTCCATAAGTTTAATGACAGGATCTCATAGACAACAACATGTTATTAATTCTGCAGAAAGTGACAGTGAATCACAAAGTCAAGCACATGCCAACATTACACTCCAACTTTCACAGCGAGAAAACCCATGTATTTCTACACCAGTATCTCCAAACCCAGTCAAACAAATTCAGGATGATGGCACATATTCAGTGATAACAGTGTCTCCAAGTGCCATCTTTACAAAAGTGCACCAGGTGCAGAAATTTATCACAGTTACCTAGGAAACATGTAAAACATTGGCTGCCTAACATTATTAGTACTCCATGTATAGTCAGCTGGAAATGGTCAAAGTCCTCCTGGGTATACTTAAGGATTTCCAGTGCTACATGGAAATGGCACAGAGTAGGAATGTGTAGTATGGTGGAATACTAAACATCTGTGATCACCTCTATTCATACACCAGAGGACTTAAACTCAAGTAAGAGTCAATCTTGGAAGAGGAAGAGGATGGGATACTGTCTGGACACATAAGGGCAGATTATGTGAGACGACAAGTGCTTCTCAAGAAAGCATTTTAATTAGTAGGAGGGGAACAAGCACAACAGATTTTATGCAGGCCACATCTGAGTTCATCTCTACCTAGCAGGACTTCTCATTTAAGGTCCTGTTACCAGTGCCACAGCACTGTCAGATTAGATTCTACAGGATCACTTGCACCAAGCAGGTCATAACATTGGATCAACTCACCTTCATGCTCTCATTACAGTCCCTCTTCAAAATCACTTCCACCATCACCTAACCTACCTTTAGGAGATGTGTATGACACATTTTAACTTGAGCTACTGTGATTCAAGTATGACTTTTTTGTTTCTTGTAATTTGACCTTCACACGCATGTCAGTGTGTAACGATAAGTTATACAGTAAAGTGTGTGTGTGTGTGTGTGTGGGGGCTTATGACACTTTTTAACTGCATGCATTTAATTTCTGTAATGGTATTGCTTAATCCCTCATGGAACTGTAAAAGAAAGCTGTCTCATAACATAAGATTACAGTCATTAACATCATTAATGCTGAATGCATAGCAATGGTTACCCCTGGCAGTTACCTATAACTTAAAAGTAGTAACAAACCTATTCAGGGAAACACTAATAAGAAAATTAAAGATTAAACTGAGTATCATGACATGTAAACAAACACTGCAGTGGCTTAACCATCAACACTGCACAAATTATGATAATTGTGTTTCTGAGGCCACAAATTATTGTGGTTCAAAATAAAATAATATATTGTGTAGTACCTCAATAGACAATATAGTTCAAACTGAGGAAACATTGCATAATATAAAATAATATTATATGTTTTCGTTCAAATGCAAGGTAAAAACTCATGTTAAATACTGAATTAACACTTTTTACTAAATGTACCATTTTGCGACATTCTGTACATGCGTGATTAGGTACACCTTCTCACTAGAATGCAAAACAGTTAAAAATATAATTATTATGTTTACTCTCTGTGTGTGTATAAACATATCCCCTTGCAGTAAGAGCATGCCTGTATAGCCTATCCCTGTCTAATGTTACTGAGCAGCAGAAAGTGAGCACTAAGGCGTGATTTTTACAAACAATAATATGAGTAACTTTTCTGAAATAAAAAAATAATTATTTAAAGATGAGAAGGAATGTCAGATGAGCAGTGGCAGTAGACCCTGCACCACAAAGCATAGTCCATATATATCTTTGCATGCAATAGTAATGACATATTGTAAGAGATAGTTACAAGAAAAGAGACATAATTGAATGCCATGGTCCACAGTTCTGGACTAGACACTGCCTCTTTACCTGAGCAGCTGTATGTTGTGCACAAGCCTGCTGCATGGAGTCCCTTACTGATTCTGCCAGCTGGTCATCATTACTCATATTTGCAGTGGAACAGGGAACTGCAGTGACAACATGGTTCATTCCACACCAGACTGGTAAATGATCATATTGTGTAGAGTGCAACATGCAGGAAACATTCTGCATGCAGCACCTAGATCATACTGAAGGGCACCCCAGACTCACCCAGGCACCTGAAATGACTCTTCAGGAGGCCAAAGACCCTTATGATGACAATATGGGTCTAGGACAAGGCTCTATTATAGTTCTCATCTGAAGTTCCACTTGACCATCTCATTTGGGTCAGAAGCAATGGCTCCAGTGAATATCCAGCATCATCTGATAAAAAAAAGGAGAGAGAGAAAAGAGCTGGGGGGAGAAAAACATAAAAAAAGTTTTCAGTAATACATTTTGCCATGAATAACTACTTGAGTAAAACAGAAATAAAGAGAAAAAATATTTTCCATTTACCAACAATATGACAACTGGGCATCCTGCCATGCAGGAAAAGTCAGTAAAAAAGACTAGTGTGCCAGATATTTGAATTGTATGCACTGCTAGTTTGTTGGGCAGAGAAGCTGTTGATGCACCCCCATGCATTGCACACTACCTGTCTCTATATAGAATGGTAGTGCTTGCTGTTGTGGTACTGCTACCATCATGAACCAGACAGGGCCCTAATTGCAATATGGGTGCAATCTATTGCATTGAGTACCTTAGCAAAATGAGCCACCCCATAAAATGCATACATAGTCTGGGCTCTGTCCTGATGTGAATCTGGGAGATAGATGCACTCATCTACTGGTGTCAAGAGTATATCAAGGAACTGCTGCAGTATCTTTGAGGCCAAAGTTTGTGAGATCCCTAGTGTGTCTCTGGTATGTCTCTGGAAGGTCCTTGTGGCAAGTATAGCAAAGGCTATATGTACTTTAGTATCCACAGGATTAGGAAGTGCAGGCATTACTCTTGCATGCCTGTGGGGGTTGTATATGTTTACTAAGACCCTTATGCTGTCCAGTCCACCATAAACTTATCAAGTATCTCTTGTTTATCAAAGTTATAGGGGCTAATTCTTTGCCAATATCTCTGCCTTCATGTCTGGCGAGAGCCTCTGGGTGCAAGCAGTTTTAGATCAGCCAAGACGAGTATCTCACACTGGGAAAAAACAAGGTCAGCACCAAGAGTCAGCAACTTCATGGATTGCACAGTTGACAGAATAGATGAGACTCCTCGTTATATAAATAATTAGTGGTCTGAGTGGAAAAGCTAGAAAATGTCACTGTGAGCCACAAGTAGGTGAAAGAATGCTTCATTAGAATATGCTATGTTGCATCTTTTCTCATTTATATTTCATTGTAAGTTCATTTGCTTAGGCTTATTTGTGGCCATTGCATGTTAGTGAACGTGGCCTCTGTGAGTAATGGCATGACTGTCCTCATTCATGTTCTTCTCGGACAACATTTATGCATTTCAGTTACTACTATGAATATCACCCCAGGTTTTCTTTATGGTTAGTGGATACTCTCTAAACTTCACAATGAACATCTGCAACAATATATAGATATAGATATAGATATTGGTGTACCACTCATAAGTGAAAATACCCAAAGTCTACTGCACAAGTATTGACTGCAGAAAGTCAAAAACACAGAAGTTGATGCAACAATACATATGCAACAAGAAACTGTCAAAGTGCATGCAGTTGTTTGATTTTACAAATGAAATAAAACATAATTTTTAAAAGTGGGTCAAGGGCCCCACACCCCCTGCTAATTATACAGTATATACTAATTTGGGGATTGCAAAAATGTGGAGTAAGGGTTAATTTACCAACCTCTATATTTGTGCAATCTCACAAACCTGTTGATCAGCTGCACTAGGACCCGTATAACTATGCATACACACACACACACACACACACACACACACACACACACACACACACACACACACAAGTGTGTGTGTGTGTGTGTGTGTGTGTGTGTGTGTGTGTGTGTGTGTATGTGTGTGTGTGTGTATGTATGTATGTATGAACATATACACACATGTAAATACATATGTACAACTATATACGCAGTGACTGTTTCTCTTGTATAAAAGTACTTATGTACTATATATGTATGTCAGTAGTAAGGTCTTATAATAGTAAAGCACATGTGTCTATACTATGTAATATAGTGATGACATCTTGTAAGAGATAAGCAAATGTAGAACATCCGATGAAATGCTGTGAAAAGGAAGGCATGTAGTCCACTCAGGCAGAAGTAGTTACATCTCATGGTGGAGGAGAAATTCTTGTGACTATAACAATAAGATGCTGTGTATTTACCTATGGTGTATCAAAAGCTGAGTTGTAGATTCACATACGAAGTCTAAGAGTTTACCTGAGGATTTATCAGAAGTCTAAGTTAAGCATAATCTTGTAAGTTGTAGGCAACATCAAGGAGAGTAAATACATGGACTGTCAGCTTTATTGTGTGTGTGTGTGTGTTTGTTTGTTTGAGAGACAACAAAATGGTAAGATGCCTGGACTGGGTATTTTTTTTTATTTTGTAAGTTACCATCAAACACTACAACTGTAGTTCAATATATGTCTGTTATGATATTGTTATAGATGCGAGTCATTTCATATAGGTTAGGCATCTTGCATGCTCTGAAAAAGGATTTAAGGTGCAACTGTGTCCTTAAGAAATGAATAATCATCAATGCTTTATATAGGTTTTCACAAGTGTATTCTGCTTTTTGTGACTGACTTTGAAAATGGAGTGACACTGCTGAACTAACCCAACGAGGTACTGATACAGTTTTTAAGATAGGAAAAACTTAGAGAAAATATTTATATTTGCTTAAGGAGTGTTTTCAAACTTGGAGTGACTGCACTTTACTTTTAGGTATTTGGTACACAATTTCACTCTCCTTTTATTTGTGAGCTCAGTTTAATAGAATATGCCTGGTTGCTATTGGATGACTACTGTCATATGACTGCACAAACTATGTTTAAATCTTGACCAAACGTATTAGCAATTTTTAGAAGTTTCATTATTGTGAAGGGAGGAAAGCACTAAATCTTTTATTAAATAGTTTTTGCAGTGCTTCGTTTAGTGCTTTTACTAAATAAAAGAAAAGTATGTGCAGTAGTTGCTCACAAAATAGCATATAAATTCAAAGCAATTTAAAGGTGCAATGCAAAAGACAAGTACTGTTTATATGTCAGTAGGCAGCGAGAAGTAAAGCACAGTAAACCATTTAGCAGAAACAGTTGTTGGAGATTTAGTACATCTGTAATTCTTATTAAGGTCTGATATTGTGTGAGTGCTTCAAAGACTCTTGAGTAAATTAATCCAGATAATAACAATATAATCACAAAAAAGGGCATTTGCATATTCGTTGTAGATTCTTCTTCTTGCTTTATATCAACTGGCCACTGGAGGAGCACAAAATGGAAAGAGACATGTCTATTTAACACAGCTGCATTGTTTGTAAAATGAATAACTGTAAGGCCAGGGCATTCTGAACATGTATTTTTGTTATGTATCATAAAAGGCAGAGCTCCATGAGGCTGTGACATACCTTTCTGTGCAATACCTAAATAGAATATACAAACATGTTTATTTCATGGTTGCTGTTATTCATAGCTGCTGAATCTGCTGATGGTATTATTGCTCAGACCGAGTGAAGCAAATCTAGATAGGAGACTTTTTTGGCTAATTTACTTTAAAGCTTTATGCAAGTCAAGAAACAATACAAACCAAAATACAACCTCATAGTTAGTGAGCTCATGAGAAGACTTAGATACAGAGAGAGGAGCACTTGTCTTTGAATATTCTTTAAACTGAGTATCCCTTCTTGAGATAGTGCTGAGATTACTTAAGTATATTAAAAGACTCAGCAGACTGAATAAGTTGTAGATGTACCACCCTTTCCAGCATTATGGAAAATTTATTAAATATTGTAACAGTCCTTTAGTTTGTTGTTACAATGTATGTCCAGCCTTTGTATAGAGATATCAGAAAGTGTTCCTTCAACAGTGTTGTACCTCTGCCTTCCACACTTCTGTTCATAGGATATATATGTGGTCTGTCAAATACCTTTTCTACTAGCTTACTGAATTTATTTATTTCTATTTGTTTACCAGGCTAGAACACTGATTTCCATGGGTCTGTATCAGATTCAAGCCAAGAATATTTTCTGATTGTGATATGCTCAGAGTCAGCCAGTTAGGCAAATATAGGCTGAGCAAATCAAACCCTGAACCAGAGGAATCATCTTGTTAATCCCAGCCTTAATTGTCTATTCCAGCTGCCAGATTTACATGATTTGAGCAAGTCAGAAAATTATGATTTGTTTTTTTGGACAGCAATCTCTAAACATGGCATAGAAATCTGAAAAAAAGAGCAGTCTCTAAACAGCTATATCACTGGTGCTAGTGTAAGGCTAGATTCAAAATACTCACCTCACTGATGCTGGTAAAAAAACAACTTCTATGAGAAGGGGTAGCAGGCTCAAAGTAGTTCCTGAAGAGTTTAATAGCTTTTATGCCAAGATTCACAGGGAAGGGTACAGAGTGCTGACCTGTTTGGGGGGGGGGGGGGTATTAATCCTTTTCCAAAGAACTTCTGATGACATGGAACTATTTTGTAGAAGTTAACTTTGTGCTGCTTAACTCCCTTTTTCACTGACTACAAAGTAGTCTACACTGACAGAAAGAAACAGCTGAAGTATTCTTTATATATGGTGGTGCAGTGCTGTAGTGGTTAGCATTGTCACTTCACAGCAAAGGGTTCTCCAGTTTGATTCTTGGCTGGGGTGCCTTCTGTGTAGAGTCTGCCTGTCCTCCTTGTATTTGTGTAACTTCCCTCTGGGTGCTCTAGTTTCCTCCCACATTCCAAAGACATGCAGTAGGTGGATTGAACACTCTAAATTGGCCCTAGATGTGAGTGTGTGTGGTGCACCCTCTGAGGAAGGTTATGCCTTGGGTTAGCAACCTGAGCCTGTAACTGATACAGAAACAACAAGTGATGAAAGGCTCTCATTTTCTGATGTACCAGATGATGAGTAAACAGGAAAGAGAGAGAGATTCTGTATTTTATATCTGTGAAGGATTAATTTCTTTATAGAAGTTGATGTAATGAATGTGAAGGCATATTCAATCTGAAGGATGTGTGAAGAGTTAGGTTGTCCAGGATCTCACACATAGACACAAATACATCTGGTACATCATCAGTGGTCAGCAAAGTTGTTAAATGATTTGCCAATTACTCCCTTTTATATTATTGTTTACTTTGTCCAACTTAATAATTTTCAGTCTTCCATCTCTAACATGTTTATAAAATACAGCATTCCCTTTTGTATGAATAGCAAAAATGGCATAATGCTCAGTAATGACATTGAATAAGGGCTTTGCAACCTCAGTATTATTTGGGTGTTGAGAATAAGTACCCAATAAATGATAATCACACAAACACACACACACACACACACACACACACACACACACACACACACACACACACACACACACACACCAGTCAGTCATCATGTCAGTACAAAACAGGACAGCTATTGAGCTAAATCACAAAGTTAAAAAAGATGGATATTACATTTGGGTAATGATGGCCAAGTTATGTCCAGTCAAAATTAAGGTCATAAGACACAAATACCTTTATTTCAGGATCTCTCTAATTAAGACCAGAGTATCCCATAACAGGCTTAGAGGCTGTCTAGGAAGAATATCAATTCTTACCAGCTTGAGGGATTTATATAAACCCACAGGACGTACAGGAACATTTATGACAATAATACCACAATGCTGCTTAAAAGATGGAAAAACTCAGGGGGTCTTTTGTTTGAAAGAAACACCACCAGTCTTTTTGGAGTCTATCATAATGCTATCATGACAATAGCATTCCTCAAATCACTTAGTATTGTCTCTTGATGTTCAGAAATAAATGTATACATGATGTTTTGCATAACGCATATTTTCTGAATATTTATCATAAATTTCATCAGAATGACTTGCTGTACTTACTGGGGATATATAAAATATTTCAAAATGGTGTCATATTCTTAGTCATATTTATATTGTATTACATTGGCATAATTAGTAGCATTTCTGCTATTAATGATACAATTCTACTGACAGTTTTTTGTTAATCTTTGTTCTGCAAACATTGCCTAAATTACTTTTAAGTTCTGGTAGACTTTACTACACTACCAGAAACAATAGACACGTTTATTATATTCTTATAATGCCACACTTCGTATCCCCTCACTCAGGAAATATCATTCTTTAATTGTAAATGCTTACCTATCTGACTTTAGTAGCTGTATTTTCATTATGTCTTTTAAAAAATGCTTTTGGGATTACAACAAGATGCAATGGAAACGCACAAAGTCACACTCGTTAATACTGTACTTACAATAATGGACATAGCTCATAGAGTTATTTGTCAGGTGCAAAGAAGATGTTAAATCTAACTACAATCAATAGAAAATGTTAACATTTGTGTTTCCTTGAACATTGGGATAGCATGTATAAGTATTCCCAATATGTTTCTAGTACTTACAGGCTTGAATCACTTTGTGTATGATACTTGCTCATGTCAGTACAAAAGACTCTTGCTTCTAAC
Organism: Protopterus annectens; assembly: GCF_019279795.1. Taxonomy (NCBI): domain Eukaryota; kingdom Metazoa; phylum Chordata; order Ceratodontiformes; family Protopteridae; genus Protopterus; species Protopterus annectens. Next base: position 1,269,474,287 of record NC_056729.1, on the reverse strand, counting down.
AGTTGACAGAAAAGAACTACTCAATTAATCTTAAATTCAGTGAAATGTTCAGTGGTTTGATAAGCAGGGTTCTCCTTCAGGGCAGGCAGAAAAGATAAAGTAATTCCCACTCCAACAGCAGACAAAACCCACTTTCTCCTCATTAAAGAAGGACCATTATCTCTTTTTATCTCTGAGCCAGTGGTGTTATTTCAATTTAACAGTGTGCAAGGGTTGAAGGAAATATAATAAAACTACTGCAGATGCACTGTTTAATGTCAGAATGAAAGATGCTTCAATTAGGAAGACAGGGAATTTTTATACCCCCAAATAGATAAAGATGAAATTTTTATGAGATTGTTCTGTTTCTGTTTATGAGATTGCATTGTTGCATGCTTTCATTACAATATAAATTAAAATAAAGCTGTTCATTTCAACAGAAACATAATGGGCTACCAATCATTTTGTAACTCATAAAAACTGTTTAGCAACAGTACAGTTTATGTAATACACAGTATTGTATTCAGTGTTCACATCATGAAAGAAATGTTACAATTATGTTATATAAAAGCACTCCAGTGTAAGAAAGTATATATTGCACAGATGAATCGCATCTCTGTTCAGACCCACATTTTCTAAAACAGCGCTCTTAAGGAGGCATTAAATGTGTGCTCATTTAAAGCATATTTCCATGCTCTTTAACTACCACAGGGACAAGCGTTATTAACAAAAAAGAGAATCCATGCATGAGAAATGCTCATTATATGTTGTTTGCTGCATTTTCTTGAATCCTCAGTTCTGCAGAAGGTAATTAGTGTTAGCATGAGTTACTTGAAAGGGAATCTTGCTCAGAAAAGTTGGCAAGCCAAAGGTTCATATTCCTAATAAAATATTCCTGTGTTTAATATACTGTGATTTACTTTTTCTTCTGAGTTATTTGCGTATTACTTGGCTCTCTTTACATTTTCATGTACTGCAGACTGTAGACTATGATGATTATCATTTTATACAGAACACTTGATAGTAACTTTTCATATGTATACTCACTCGTATTTTCTTCTAACTTATTAAATCTTAACTATTTATTCTCATATAATGGAACTTTTCTCCATGCCCTTTACAGAATTTCAAGTTAATGGAAGTGGGCATGTAGAAACAGCTTGATGTAAAATAATGAAAAATTGTTTCTCTCCTTCTCAAAGAGAATAATAAAAGAAATATAAACAGTTTTTTATACAAAATTGTTCTATAGGTAGAATGATTTTGCTCTTTTGAGTTTTCTGTCAATGGGCAAAAATATCTTTTTGTGTATTTCTTTATGCTGCCAACGTTCTTGAATATCATCATGGAAACAATAGGAATAATGTGTTCAGCGATTAGAAAATTTTTTTCTATAAACATGTCAGTATGATCAGCTCTTTACAAACTTTGGCATCATCCTGATATTGTTCTTACTCTTTTTGTGTGTCTTAGTAAACATTAAATCAGAAAAACAGAAAAAAGTAGTACAACATAAGATTATACTCTAAAAATGCACTGCAGACAGTAAAAATGGAGAAAATATTTGGACTGAAACTCGGCCAGTATGGTCTAGGACTGTCTTTGCTATAATACTGAATTATAGTAATATGAACAATCTATACACATCTTTAAATAACTAGTAGAAAAATGATTGTTTTCTAAACAACTATATCTAAGTTATCATTTAAGGCATAAGCACACATATAGTAATCAAAAAGAAAGCAAACCATATGCACATATTGTTTTGTCATTTACATGCATTATACATTACATATATGTTTTCTTTCATTATAGCAACTGTCATTCTGTCTATCATTACAACAATTGCTTTGTTCCTACCTTACATTAGAAAAATGGTTATTTTCAAAAACTAAGAGAGTAAAAAGTGCTAAACAAGTTGTCAAGACTTTGTGATAACAGTAGTGTGGAAGACACGCTCAAGCTACCAGTCCATCTTCTTTTGAGGTGAGTTTAAATGAACATACTGCTTAACAGGTCAGTAAGTTGTATTTTTTGAACTGCTACTCATCTGTTCTCTTAGACTTGCAAGGATCGTGTAATCATAATGTATCCAGTCTCTTTAGTTAAAGTAATTAGATGAAAGTTTGTTCATTCAGAAGAGCAAATACGCAGATCATTTCCAACTAAAATAAACTGAGGAATGAATGAGTTTTAATACTTAAATTCAAGACAGAGCAGTCCCCTGCAAGAGGAAGTGTGAAAGGTTCACTATCTCACATTAAAGAAATTACAATTGGGTTGCCTTGTATTTCATCTGACTACTACCAAATGTTTTTGAACAACTTGGATTTGATGAAGTCAACTATACTTTCAGATAATTTTCTGTATTTCCGGATATAAATATTGTAAGAATCTAGGGAGTGTAAAATACTTTCAGTTTCCTTCCCTGTGGTAGCTACTGTCCATATCTGTTCATACTACTTTTGTCCCAGTGACTCACTGATTTCTGCCTGGCAGACTACTGCCCATGGTTATGTTACACTGGATGTTTCTATTTGTCTTGCCTACTTATCTAGTACTGTAACTGATTTGCCAGCTGGCCCAGGAATTGGCTGAAAAAGGTTATGTGCTCAGTACATCTATCCAGTTACCAAATGTTAAACAAATAGATAAGTAGTGGTGTTGTATCTTATTGTTGTAATAAAACAGATAATGGTGATGGTGAATAGCAGCATTCTAAATTATCACTTTACTGGTCAGTAGTTAATCCAAAGGATTAAGGCAATGAGCTATTAATATATTTTTGACTTTGTTCTCAGATTTTAGTACCAGATATTTGACTTCATCAACAGCGATGGTTCGATGTATTCGATATCGAAGTAGGTGACATTACTCACCTCCTGCTATGCACATTAACATACTGCTAAATTGTACAGTTAATGGTATGTTAATTCTACTATTTTGCAGGGGGATATGCCCCCATGCGCCCTCCATGTAGGGAGGTTGCACCCCCACACCCCCCCCTGCAGATTAAAATACCAACTCCCGGATCACATTACAGTGAGGAAATGGGCTAATTCTCAGTTCCGCACTGAACTGCAATCCCCTTGCACAATGTCAAATCAAAATGCTCGACTTACACTCACCGGTCACTGTAGTGTAGTTGATTAACATGGGTTTGACATTCTACCAACTTGAAAACTGCAAGTCAACCATATGCAAGTTGACCAATACAGTTTCAAGGTTTTCAGTGAAAAGCTACATATATATATATATATATATATATATATATATATATATATATATATATATAGGTTCATAGATTAGTACTAGGCTAACTGCCCTCATGGGCCATTTTTAAGCCTAGACAGTTACCCAATGTGAGAATCAAACCCTGAACCAACCTCCCATATATATATATATATATATATATATATATATATATATATATATATATATATATCTCGATAGATAAAGTTCGGCAAGGTAGTTGAATTGAGTCATATTGGCTTTTTGGTGCTATATACAGGATGTTCTTTGAGTTAATATAAGCGGCTATGTGTGTTAATACTAAAACTTTGTCATATATTAAAATCAGGAATGAGACTTTGTGTGTGTGTGTGTGTGTGTGTGTGTGTGTGTGTGTGTGTGTGTGTGTGTGTGTGTGTGTGTGTTAACAGATTAAAGACAGACCCCTTGATTTAATAAAATCTGTGTAGGCATAATGTAGAGCCTACATGGAATGTTACCATGTCCGTATACACGGTTCCCTCTTGGCAGCGCACCATGCATGTTATTGAATCAGTGTAGGAAGTGTGATGATAACTGTGTCCACAGATGAGTAACACACTCCCTGCACTGTCCAATTGCATTGTAGTAATGTATTTTTTTTTTATTTATTTAAAAAGCATGTCTGCTCAGTGTGGTGCAGAGTACAGCAGTGCTAAGCAGTGCTGCTACACCTGCCAGACATCTAAAAATAGAAACCGGAAATATTTGATTATTTATGTAAAGGTCACATTTAAGCATAGCTGAGCGGGTTTGCATGGCATGGCGCAGTCTCCAGCACTGCTTAAAGGTAGCTCAAAGTGTATGTAAAGGTATAGCAAATCTCCACATATTCACGTAGCTAAATGGGTAGAGTTACATCCTTATGTGCGGTAGCTGCAGGGTGTAAATACATGGAAGGGCAAGTTAGAATTTTTGATAGACAGAAATTGTGCAAATTATTTTTAAATACTGGCCTGCTGCACTCAGCTAAGCTCTGCTAAGACCTGCTAAGCACTGCATAAACAAAATAATGGCTGATAATGTTTGCTTGGTAACTTTTGGCTGGTTTGAGCAATGCTAAGCACTGCCAAGCATTTGGTGTATTACAAATTTGGTGCTTCTTAGCTCAGCCATGCTGGTTTGTGTAGCACTAAGCGACACGCTGCATTATTAAATATGGCCCAATGGCACGTAAGGGCAGGAAAACAGTCAGCTTTAAGCCCACTGAGTTGGCCTAGTGGTGTATTGCAGTGAACTGTAGTTCAGACGGTCCTAGGTTCAGTACTTGGCAGGGGTGTAATTTTTAACCTCCTGGCTGATAAATTCAGCTCTGAATTTACTCCTCTCTCCCCCTCAACCTTCCCTCAGGAAATATCATCAAATATAACTCCCACTACTATCACTAGGGAACAGGTCCTTAATGCTCTCTCTAAGACCAAGAGCACTGCATCAATGGTCCCAGACAATATCAGAGGATGCTTTCTAAATAGCATGAAACATGACCTATCAAGGCCTCAGGAATTACTATTTAACTGTAGCCTCCAAACAAGCTTCATGCCTCATAAATGGAGAAAGGCAACAGTCATCACTCTGCACAAACGTGGGCCATCTACAGACCCTGGAAACTATAGACCCATAAGTCTCACTAGTCTTATATGTAAAGCAATGGAAATAATTATTTTGGAAACGATAAATAGAGATATAGTAAACCTCCCGACACTGGACCCAACCGAGTTTGGTTTTGTCAAGGTCAGCTTATGCCTACTCAACCTGGTGGACTTCTTTGAGAATGTCACCAAAGCAATGGATGAGGGCAAAATCAATCACACTGCCTCCCTTGACCTGGCTAAGGCATTTGACACAATACCCCACTCGGGCATTGATGACAAACGCAAGAGGATAGGTACAAACCTGTATGTCACCCAGTGGATAGCCAACTGGCTCACAGACAGGCCCCAGGAAAGTTAGAAATGGGGAGTCCACCTCTACAAAGCAGCCAGTCACAAGTGGAATCCCTCAGAGATCAGTCCTTGGACAGTTCCTTTTTATCATTTACTTCTCAGAAGTCAAGGCTAATGTCAGTGGTCTTGGGTCGACTAAATTTGTAGATGATTGCAAATTAGGAGCTGTCATTGAATCTCACACTGACACAAATGTTTTCCAGGAGAGGCTGACACAGACAAACAACTGGTGTCAGATTCATGGACTAAACTAAATGCCAAGAAATGCATAATACCATCCTTTGGGAAGTCATCCATCCCTGGTAACTATCATATTGACAACATACCCCTTAGATTTGACCCAGTAGTCAGGGACTTAGGGACACACATAGATAGTAAGCTAGTTTTTGATCATCACATGTCTACAGTGGTGAGGAAATCATTCTATGTTCTGAAACTTATAAACAAAGATAATGCATCTAAGTCCAAGTAAGTCATTGTTCTACTGTATTCAGCATTCATCAGACCTGTCATTGAGTACAATGTCCCCTTTGGTATGTACCTAACCAAGCATATCCAACAACTGGAATGTCCACAGAGGTTCTTCACTAAATGAATACAGGGCATAAGTAATATGTCCTATGCAGACCACCTCAAGGCCCTATCCCTGTATTCTGTCTCCTACTGGCTTTTGAGGGGGAAATCTATGTCTGGCATAGAGGGCATTGACAGACCCCACTCCAATGGGCCTCCTGCATATCCACAAAACAAGCAGTACCAGAACTACCAATTCTAAAGACTTAAACCTTGCTTGTGATATAAATAGAACCCGATGGAGAGAAAGGTATGTATCCCAGAAATTACCCTGTCTATGGGAAAGGCTTCCCATCCATGTGAAGCAAAGTTCATCCCTAATCCAATTCAAGTGCAACTTGGACAATTGGATGGGAAACTGGAAATTCATCCCTGGTTTAGCACCTATGTCTCTGATGCAAACAGGTAACTTTTAAATGGTTCATCTCCCAGGTCCATGCTTACACTTATCAAGGGTATCTTGTCAGAGATTTGGGATGCATGGCTAGGCTTAAAAAGTCTCTTGTGGTCATTAGCCTAGTAAACACATATGAACCACTAGGCAGAAATACAGCAAAATTGGTTGGAGTTATGTCTCTGAAGGATGCAATGGCAGGCATTGGAGAGGGATCATGCTTTCTGGCACAGCGTTGGGGCATTTAGGAGTCCAGGGTCATGGTCGGACTTCTTGTCAAAAACCATGATGACTGACTGATGCAGGGAGGTTACCAGGGCTAAGACTGCAAGGCAGAGGCCTGGGATCAGCTGGCAAGGGACCTCACCAGTGCAACTGGTAGCCCCCGCACAGGTGAACAGTGTCATCCCCACCATGATAACCTGAAAAGATGGAAGGGGGCTCTCCTGGACTCCTGGGTCCAAGAATTCCAGGCAGGGAATGTCCTACATGTATGTAAGCACATTTATCTATTTTTCACCAATATCTAATCTTGAATGTCTGCTAAACTGGTATAATGGTTGTGTCTCCCATCAGCTGCAGAGGAGATAGCTCACAACATCAAGGTGCATGCCAGGTGCTTGCCAGATTGTGCTGTGAGTGTGGTAAGGGCAGATGTATTTTGCTATCTATAGTCAAATTTGCAAGAAAGAGTAGAACATTTACTGTGATTATTTATATGCAGTAATGATTGTATTGCAATGAATGTGGACTTAGACCTGTACTGCAAGAAGTGCATAGTGCCAACTGCAGTGCTATAACCAGAGAAGACTAAAGCAGTAACCTTAATAAAGTATATGCAATAAAGTTTGCAGTGCAATAATTGTGGAAGTACAGCTGTATTGCAACACATGCATAATATTGTGCAATAAAAACTTGAAACTATACCAGTAACTGATTGGAGGTATCTGTAATAATGTCTGTTGTGCAATGACTGTGGAAGTAGGGATGTTTTGCAAGAAACACTTATGACAACTGTTCTACATTGAAAACACAAAATAACATCAGTACCTGCATTAAGGTATATCTAATAAAGTATGCTGTGCAATAAGTGTAGAAGTAGGGCTCTTTTGCTAGAAATCAATTATTACAACTGTACTGCAATAAAAAATGAAATAATATCAGTACATGCTTGAAGGTATATCTAATAAAGTCCATTGCACAATAAGTATAGGTTCAGAGTTGTTTTGTAAGAAATGAGTTATAACAACTGGTCTGCAACAACACATGGACCAATAGCAATAACACAAAGGTAAATCGTGTACATTGGGATTGTCTTGTTTTTTACCATTGCATATCAGCTACAAGCATTCAGGCTGTGAGGTACAGTGCTGCAGTCAGGTATAACAGTGTACTAGTTGTAGATTGCAAATAATAAGACATAATCAGAAATTGTTTGTTGACTTTACAAATATCTCAACATAAATTGTGTACACCTGCATTCTGTGTAGTAATGTATAGTTTACCTAGTATCTCTGTCATGTTTGAATGTCATGTATGTGTGTTCAACTATCGCTGCAGTCTAATATAAAACTGTACTAATATTACCATTTCATATTTTGGTGCCAGGTAAGCTCTAGGCAAATATCAGTCAGTCAGTAATCAGCAGTGCCTCAGTAGTTCAGTTAGCTAAATGTTCTGTATGAAGTACAGACCAGGATTCAAATCTAGTGCTATGTAGATCTAAATATTGCAGTACCAGTCATGTAATGTTTACAGAATTCTCTCCACAGGAACTACAGGTAAATAGGTGAGGTAGCCTTATGAGTAAATTAATGTGTGATTAAATGTCACAGACTGTTACAATCATTACCAGGAATGTGAAAATACAGCACAAAATAAAGACATTTGGTATAATAATAATAAAATAAAATAAAAGAAATAAAATGTGTAAACTTTGGTATGGCTGCATGCCTGGAGTGTCTGTTAAAGGAGTCACTTAATACATTTGATGTAGATGTCCTCTTCAGTCAATGTTATTGGGTTCTATCACCATGCCAACCAAGCAAGGCATGATAGTTGTTTACTCTTTGTACTGTACACATACATGTCGCTCAAGTGACAGCTGTCATGGTATGCAATTACTGTTGTGTAACCTTGTCACAGATGTTTCATTGACATGATTATGTAAATAACAAAGAAAAGCTACATCAGCCCACAATACACCTCTGTTGTTATATAGGTCCACCTGATGTGCAAGTGTTCTGTGTAGTCGTGCACCTGCATGTATTACTGCTTGGCCCATACTGTCCCATGCTTGAGAGGCATATAGATGCTATAGCAGCTATAGGGCACTTTTACACATAAAGAACGGACAGACCTGTAGAGTGGATAGCAGTACTGTTGTCAACTATATAGCCTATAACAGTATTAATGGACTGTATTTATCTCCCTCCCCACCCCTTATCTTCATATATTTATTATTGTTATTCATTGGTTTTGGTTTACTATTAACATATGTTGTTCTATAAACTTTATTTTGGGGCATGTATTTTATTATTGTTATGTATTATACTGGTTGGGCGGCCACGGTGGTGCAGTGGTTAGCATTGCTGCCTCACAGCAAGAGGTTCTCCGGTTCGATCCTCGGCTGGGGTGCCTTCTGTGCGGAGTCTGCATGTCCTCCCTGTGGTTGCGTGGGTTTCCTCCGGTGCTCGTTCCTCCGCATCCCAAAGACATGCTGCAGGTGGATTGGACACTCTAAATTGGCCCTAGGTGTGCGTGTGAGTGTGCCTTCTGTGGAAGGTTGGGTGCCGGGCTGGCAACTCGACACCATAAAACTCCACTGCCATTCAATGTGCGGACAAGGTGATCCGCTGTGGCGACCCCTAACCGGGAAAAGCCGAAAGAAGAAGAAGTTATGTATTATACTGGTTGCATATTAACATATCTTGTTGAATTACCTATTCTGTTGGCCTTATGCCATAACTGTTACTGACATGCTGTTAATATACTGACTGTTCTTATATTTATTATTGTGTTTCACATAATATGTATTGAAATGTAATGGGGTTATTTCCAATGTTCTAGCATGCTGTTATTACTAACAATGGTTATGTTCATAACTAACCTATATGTATTGCTTTACCTTCATGACTACAGCATGTCAGGGTAGGCCAGTTCCTGCTGATCTCCCTACCCTACCTCAGCTAGCCATGGCAATGGGTCCTAGCATGTCTGGGACCCAAGCCATGGTGGCCCCACTGCTGGCCACTACCTCAGAGGATGGACCCACCCCCCGGGAGTGGTGATGGAGGGGGGTAGTCACCCAGTATCTACTACCGACCATGGTGCACAGGATTATTCATAGGAGCTATGAACATCACCTGTGCTGGATTGAGGGCACACTAGACAATCTGGTGTGGCCGGCTGGCCCTGGCACCTTCGGGGCAGTGAAGGAGCAGTGTCAAGTGCCCATGGGTGTGGATGTCAGTCATGCTGCTGCCGTCTGGGGACACATGCATCTCAGTTTCCACAACACCCTCCCCATCCAAGGTGTTTACCTCCCACATGTGTCACCTACCTCCCCGTCTGCTGTCTTGTCTGTCTTGATTGTCTTCAATTGCATTCTCTCCTACCCAACTTGTATCCCCAAACATACCTATATCCCTTCCCCAACAATCCACTCTCTCCTTATAAAAAAATAAAATAAAAAAAAAAAACATTTGGGCATGTCTCACAAAAAAAAATCGCACCATACATAGCTCTCCATTTCACAAACATGTCCACTGGAAAGAACTAATTTGGGCAAACTGGCTTGTCAATACATTTATGTTGTCCTCAACTCTCTCTCTGGGGTTTGAGAGTCCAAATTCAGCCACATGATTTGTCAGAATGCACAGCTGTTGCTGTACAAGAAATGGAAAGCTATGGTTCTTTCCTACACTCCTCCTGCACATCCCTACCTGCCTTTCACTGTGTTTTCTCCCATGGTTGTTCCCATTTTGCCACTGTCCTATCAGCCCCTTTTTCTTTTCTTTATAATTTGTTAGTGCTGGTTTGTGCTGTGCACCGAGCTGCACTGTGCACATCTGCTTAAATGTGCCTTAATGATCCTATGTGTTTCTGATAGTGTTAGGCACATGTACAAAATAATAACCCCTGCCATGTTTTGAGCCCAGGCCCCTATTAACTACAGCCTACTGAACTAACCCACTAGGACACACAGATACTCATTACAACAGGTGTTCCAAGCAATACATACTGATTTCCACTGACAAACTGAAATCAAACCTAATGTGAAAAATGTGTGTGCACCTGGGACTCTGATGCAAAAATACACCAGTAGACAGCCAAATAAATAATAATGGCAGTATGTGAGGCCTGACATACCAGGTATATACTCCCTTTGATCTGCAGCAACTTTAAGCACACCTGCTAAGGCATCAGTGACACAGTACATATGTTCAACTGGGACCCTGCTGCAGAACAACTGCTTCTGAAAGACATGCACATACTGATGGATGCAGATATGTGTCACGGCCTGTATGTTTGCAGATATATCTGGCAACTACACATGCACCAGCACTGACTTCATAGCTCAGTCTGTTAAATACCTTGTATAGAGAGCATTTTGCACACACAGTCCTGGGTTCAAATCCATTGAGTTGCATGTCAATTACATTGTTGTGAAGACAAGCTAGGCTTATAAATGCCCTTGGGCAGATAGCCTAGTATGAACCTATGAACCTATGACAGCAAGTAATGACCGAGTATTGCAGTTTTAATCCCCATAGGTTGCTGCCACTGAATTATCTGCTACCCAGTTTTGGAGTCAAAGACCTGCAGGTAGGGACACACTACACATATTTGTATAGCTTAACTATATGTCACCTGCTACTCTGCTATTAGCACTGTTGCATAACAGATGTACCTTAAGCACATGCCCCAGTTGGACTGTAAAGGATACCCTTACCCTATCTCTGCTGTAATGACAAGGCTGCCACTGATGCCACAGTTACATGTACAGCTTTCTGGTCTCCAAAGTGTTCACACTCCACCCCCTTTGTGTCCTAGGCTGCAGCAGCAGCTGAAGCCTGGAGCATACATGGCTATAAGTTAAGGTAGCTGCTACAGCTGACCATACCTCCCAACCCTCTATAACATTGGGGTTGAGAGGTTAGCATAATGGCTAAGGTGTGTGTTTACCTTACAAACACAAGGTGCAAGGTTTAATTTTCACTTGGGATAATTGGCTAGATTTAAAATGGCCCACAAGGGCAGTTATCCTAGTACTAATCTATGAACCTATGAACAAGGGATCCAGACACATCCATACATAAAAGGGGGGGGGGGCAAAGGCCCAGAGATATGGACATGTGTCACAATTTGCCCCTACCAAGACAGTAAGTTGATAGAATAGCAGCTACTGCATTAGCATGCATATTCTGATGGGTATGAAGTGTGACACTCACATGTCTCTCTACCCTTACTGAACACAACTCACAATGTTTGCCAGTGAACTGCCAGTTGACCACACTGTCATGGGACACTGACCAAACTTATGAAGCAAAACTGTAGACATATTTTATTTATTTATTTATTTATTTATTTGCAGTTTGTTAACCAGAAATGTCCATTGGGCCAAGATGAGCCCTTTTCAATGGAGGTCTGGGAAGAAAAGCTCCAAAGGGCATACATGCAAAACAAATGTCAGCAAGAAGTAGTAGAATTAATACAGTATATTACAAAAACAAACACAGCAGTAGATAATACAAAGTTTTATACAAATTAATATAAACCAACTGACTTAGTAATAGTAGCCGCAGTGGTGCAGTGGTTAGCATTGTCGCCTCACAGCAAGAGGTTCTCCCGTTCGATTCTCAGCTGGAGCACCTTCTGTGTGGAGTCTGCATGTCCTCCCCATGGTCGAGTGATGTTAAAGACATGCAGGTAGGTGTGTGTGTGAATGGGTGTGCCTTCCTTGAAGGTTGGGCATTGGGCTGGCAACTCAGCACCGTAAGAATCCACTGCCAATCATTAGTGGAGGGGAGTTCCACTGTGGTGACTCCTAACCGGGAAAAGCTAAAATACTTTAGTAGCAATAAGATTTTTGTTGTTATGTACTTCATACATCTCTACAGTGGACAGTATTTGTACTTACCCTCTGCAATGCTGTAGTATCCACACCTTAGTAATGTCCATTTCAAATACCAAGAAAGGGGCCAAGGCCTACATGAAGGTCTTATATTTTCTACTGTGGCGCCATGTCAATGGCTAATGATAGTGCAATTCAGCTGTTTTGGATGCAATTAGCAATTCTTAGCCACAGATTGGTACAGAGGCAATTACCTGTTAATGAGCAGTATCTACAAAAAGCAAGGAACTGCCTATGGAGAACAGGTCTGTATATGATTTTACTCACACAGACAGGGTATGTGCAAAGCATTTGCAGAGGAATGCTTCAAATAAAGGAATACATCACTCTACCAGGTATGTACTATATTTCCCCAAAAAACAGGATGCAGATGGGATGATGGAGGTATGGGGAATAGGGATTAAAACAGTAGGCTTGTATTAGATCTAAGATATTGACATGACAGCGACATTCAGCTGTCCAACACCTACAGGCATGTCTCTCACCTGTCCCTGCTTTGCATCACATCCCTGCTCTGTCCCTGTCAATCCCTCCTACAATGGTCAGCTACTGTAGTAAAGATAGTGGATTACATGTAAGACATAGTTACACTAAGTAAGGGTGTACACTCCTGTAACATCAAATGATGTACTATAATTCACCTACTCTCAATCTGTCTGCATCTCACATAAATAGTACTAACATTGTAAAAGTGTCCCTGAATGTCCCTGAGGTACGCTGGCTAAGTCCCTGTTTCATGGACATTCATCCCTGACTGGTTGAGAGCTATGCCTAACATACCCCTCGACCTCCTACAGTAAGAAATCAGGACAAAGCCACAATTAATGGGGGAACAAAGGGCCAAACTCAGTGACAGAGTATACATATTGGCCATACAAAGTAAGAATGTGAATAGACTAACAAATATTACTGTAGCATAAATGTTTTCTGAGGGCTCTGATGGGTGACAGTTAGATTCTGTTTTAATATTTTGACAGCAACCATTAACGGTTGGACAACCATTTGTCAGACACAAGTTTGTGCAAAAAGGACCACATCTATGACTTTCTGCAAACATCTGTATAGTTGAGAGGTATGATGCCTGCAGGGAACATATACTACAGCAGGTTTGCAGGTTTGCATTGTTGTCTGTTATTGTGGCACACTGGTGTTGCTGGAATGTCCCCATATAATTGTAATAGCACACTGCTATTTGTCTGACAGTGGCCGTATGACATATTAGTGGGAATTTGCTCATAGGGGACACATTGCAGTACACTGCGGTGATCGGTGTAGAGACATACAGGAGAATCTGTTATGGCACACAGGGACATTACCCAGTATTGGTACTATCTTGGTAATAGCCATGCATGTAGTGTGTTGCCAGACTGTGGGGTATGATGTGTGAGGGAGCAGTGGATAGTGCAGGCCATTATGGTTTTCTAGGGTCTGTACATAGTGGACATCTGCGTATCTGGTCTTGTAATGTGTTCCTCTCTTGTTGTCTTGCAGGAATGATGAACCGATGGAGACATCCACCATTTTCATCTGCAGAGAATGATGCTATAGTGGATACCCTCAGACTCCACCATCACATCCTGCTTTCAAGGGGTCACCAAAATTATGAACAGCACACAGCATTCTAGGGTGACCTACATCTACACCTACAGCAGAGCACTATAAAGTATGCAAAAACCCTGCAATCTGATTTTCCCCATACTCTGCACCACTGTAGTACAGACTTGTGGATTTTAACCTAGAGAATGCTAGGGGCTGCTGCAGGTCTGATACACATGCTATGTGCTAGATGCTGAGGTCAATTCAGCTGCTGCTGATGCTAACCATAGGCCTAGACTGAGAGAAGAAGACTGTTCAGGCCCAGGGTAACCTACCAGGAGCTACATGAGCTGGAGGTTGTAGAGCACTACAGGGTGGACAGGAACATATTACAAGAACTTACTGAGCTTTGCCACCCTCACCTCAGACCCAGTGCCAACAGATTGGAACCCACCCCAGTGGAAACAAAGGTATGCGTAGCCCTTAGGATACTAGCTACAGGTACTTTTCAAAGACAAACTGGGGACATGATGGGGTTGTTGCAGGCATCTGCATCCAGGATACTCCACCAGTTCCTGGATGCTATGCTTCCACATGCCAATGAGCACATATCTTTTACCCTCTCCCCTGAGGTGAGGACCAGCAATATACAACACTTCTACCATGTAGCACACTAACCTGAAGTACTAGGTGCAATAGATTGCACTTATGTACACATCAAGGTACCACCCGGTGAGCAGGAATGTTAACCTCAAGGGGTACCATTCTATCAACTGCCAGGTTGTGTGCAATGCCCAGGGGATTATCATGAATGTGTGTGCACTGGCAACCCTGGCAGTTATCACAGCTCCCATCTCCCATATCTGGCACACATCACAGCTACAGCAAATGTTTGCTAGGAGGGACATCCCACAGGGCCATTTACTCTGGTATGCTGGCTGTGCCCTGGAACCGTGGATAATGACACCCGTCAGAAATGCACACACCCACAGAAGAATGCCATGAGATGCACACATAAACTAGGAACATCACAGAACATGTGTTTCTGCTTCTAAAGTCACAATTCCGGTGCCTCAATGTATCTGGTGGAGCCCTACAGTATACTCTAGCCAAGTGTGCACAGATATTCATGGTATGTGATATGCTACACAATCTGATCTTGCAGAAACAGCTGCAGCAGGATTAGGAAAGAGAAGGGAAACACAGCCCCCCACCAGTGCCTAGGTCACCACAGCCACAGTCACAGGACTCAGAGTAGGATCCCCTTGCTGATGTCCCTGTAGGCAGACATAGGTGTGCTCAGTATGCCCTTGTTTGGCTAACAGACAATGCATAGCACATTCCCTGACAATCTAGGGACTAACATCTTAATCTTACTCCCATACATATATTAAAATTGATGCCAGGCAACTCACACATCCTGTACCTATTCCTGTATTGGCTGTATAATGCTTGCATCAGACAGAATCAGCCCTGAACTACAGTTGTGTCAACTGCTGCATTTTCAAGGTACGTAAGTAACCTACATGGTACTCAAAAGGGCTATTATGCTATGCTATTGTATATATGGACCTATTACATTATGCAAGTAACTATAGTGGGCTAGTTTGACAGAAATGACATTCACATGGGAATAAAAATATCCATTCCACTATCATGTTTCCTTTTGTATTCAGTAGGCCTCATGTATGGACTATTCTTGCAGTCCTACTGCAACAAATTACTGGTACATCAATCAAGAGAGATTTTTGAGAGTGATGTTAAATGATAGTCACACTATTGTGTAGTCCAGCAAAATATGTGTTATTATTTCCCCACAGCAGTGTCCCCTTGTAACTGCTATAACAGCAACTCATCAGTTGTATATGAGCATTCCACACAGTCTCAGGACAGTAATATAGAAATTGATCTTACATTGTATGTCTTAGATAAAGGAGGACTAACAATGTACATATTTATGCAGGTGACTGTGTGATGAATGACCATTTGCCTGTCAAGCAGCTTCTGTGGTTCACAGGACTAAGGTGATTACCTTGTGTGATGGTGTTTATGGTTCTAATCCAGAAGTATCCACTGTTTTTGGATGTGTGGTATTAATAAATTGTGTTTTCCAGACTGTCAGACTGAGTGTGCTGTACTATTAACCTCTTTCACATATTAATTGCATAAGACAAATTTAGAAAATCCAAGCCAATTTGAGTGAAGCGCAGAAATAGGGACAGATGTTATACTGTGCAACACACAATGTCCCAGACTGAAGTGCAGCTACGTGTGGGCTGGAGTCACTTAATAACTAGCCATAAATCCTACTGGGCATGCTCATACACTTAGTTAAGCAGAACCCAAATCCACTGCTGCTCACACAATTACTTTTAAAAATATTACATACATATCTAAATATGTCTATAGATACATAGATTTATATACATATGTCTGTCTCTCCCAATCCCTCGCCCTATCTCTCTCTCTCTCTCTCTATATATATATATATATATATATATATATATATATATTTATATATATATGGGTCCTCTCGAAATACTGAAATCCTGCAATTCAGTATTTCGAAATTACATAGCCGAAAACACAAGCACAGCTCACAATTCCGAAAACACACAACCGCGAAATTCAAAATGCCGAAACTACGCTACACATACAGTACACAAATAAACAGACAAACCCCCACAATCAAATATATACATATACACTATAGATATGCAGCGGGGCAAGCCCCCCTGCACCCCTCCATGTGGGGGGGGCTGTGCCCCCACCCCCCCTACTTATATATTCTAACTGCAAGTTCACACAAACACAAACGAAACTCATACGCACACACATCTTACAGTCCCTCACGCACACACACACACACACACACACACACACACAGTCACAACACACACTTACACACACTAAAGCCCCTAACCAACACATTTACACACACAAACTTACCTAAATTCAACCAATACATCTTCACACCGCACCAGTGGAAGCGGAAATTCAACATCTCCATTCTTCGGGATTGAATTTCGGTATTTCAGTATTTCGAAATTACATAGTGGACAAATATATATATATATATATATATATATATATATATATATATATTGAGAGAGAAAGAGAGGGAGATACACATATACATTTCTATCTCTCTCCATACATCTAGATAGCACATACGCATATAAACGTGCACATGCACCTATATATAGATAGAAGCGAAAGTAACAATGTTACTAGTAAAAAGACACATATAGACCACCCTAGTTCCTCTACAAAGAAAGTTATACAAGGAACTAGCCAACCTATGGGTGCATCGAGCCCTTTGGGTGAAGTACAGAATAACAAAATAGCTGAGACCAGTAATCTAGTTGCTAGATTGAAAGATGGAGTACAGAGAATTTCATTTTTTCCACTACTTCCACTTTGAATAAGAGAAGAAAGAAACAGAAAAGAGATGAGATCGTTGAGCAGAGGAAGAAAAAGGAGGAGATCACACATGGAAACACGGTAGATGGAAATAATAGAGATTCCTTGGTCTTCAATCTATTGTCTGTTATGTTAGATACAGCATGTCAGTGTTCTTAACAAGGGGTTGAAGTTTATACCCACAAGAGGTATTGAGAATGGTGAAGCTATATTGAGTTTGAAACTGTTTGGACATGACATTATGCTTAGAAACTTATATAAAGACAATAAAGCAACAGGACTGGACTTGTTTAAGAAACCGAGTACTTTCATACCCCATGATAATGCTGTAGTGGATACATTTTGTCAATGTATGTGAACAGGAGATCACTGAATACTTACAAGGGAACAAGAAGAAGGTATATAACATCACAGTGGAGGAAAGACGTGCTTTGAAAGATTTGGAAAAGAACACCAAACTGGTGATAACGTCAGCAGACAAAG
This sequence comes from Protopterus annectens, assembly GCF_019279795.1. NCBI lineage: Eukaryota > Metazoa > Chordata > Ceratodontiformes > Protopteridae > Protopterus > Protopterus annectens. The sequence goes on along the minus strand of NC_056729.1, from coordinate 1,269,456,550 downwards.
GAGATGGATTACGTATTCAACTGCGGTACCACCTTTAACATTCTTATAAGAAAAGCACAGTCCGGGTCTGAACTGTCTGCAAACAGTTACAGTTAACTTTGAGTATGTGTCTACCTGTTTGAGCTAATCTTCATTTTCCCCTGGAGAGCACTCTGCTTTGGCTGTAAGCAGCCTCCCCCCCCCCCACCACCACCACACACATCTTCCACTTTCTCTTATTCCCTTCTGTTAGCAAATAGTATCCATAACTGATCAATACTGTGTGTTTGTTAATTTAAACTATGACCACAGTAGCCTATTAATACAAGGTTATCCTGTTTTTCTACCTGAGAAATTAAGAAAAGACTTACAGTTTCAGAGCAGTCCTTGGTCAATTGTGATTGTTTCTTAACACATACTTGTCTTGCTTTGGCTCATTAGCAGCAGTACAAAGAACTGCCTGCTCACACCCTTGTTCTCCCCTCTCCCTTCGCTGTTTATTACCTTAAGACAATCCCAGCGTTAATAAATATTACCTGTGGCAGGCACCATTTGTAAAACTACAATCCACTCTGCTACAGGCCCCATGAAGGCTCAGTGTCTCTCCAGAAAGTGTTTTACAACTGTAAATGCCTATGTATGTTGAATTGTATTAGACATTTTACAACTGTATATGTTTATGTTGAATTGTGTTAGACATCTAATATGTTTTATGCTTTATTATTGATGCTACTATGGCATGCTAGCATTTTGTATGCACCAAGTTGTTTCTAGTATAATAGTATGTATGGTCTATTTGCATAGCTGCACCTTGTTCACTAATGTTATTCATGTAATTGTGTTGTGTGTAGACAGTTCATACTAGTGTCTAAATTATTTCTATATGTTTGTGCTGTTACTGGTGGATAGAATCACATTAGAGAACCATGACAGATTGCTGCTCACTATATTTTTATCTGTGGCTGCATAACTGTCTGGGTTTTTGTTTTCTAATGTTCTTCCAATTGGCTCAGTATCTGCATATACTACGTAGTGGTTCAGGACATTGTCCTGCATGTGGTAGCTATTTGCTCAGTGTGTTTTTATAATCTTTATAATATATATTTACCATCTCAAAAGTGCTTACTCCTCTCTGTACTCTTCTTTTCTAGACCTAACACCACTCTTACGTATTCAACTGCGGTACCACCTTTAACATTCTTATAAGAAAAGCGCAGTCCGGGTCTGAACTGTCTGCAAACAGCTACAGTTAACTTTGAATATGTGTCTACCTGTTTGAGCTAATCTTCATTTTCCCCTGGAAAGCACTCTGCTTTGGCTGTAAGCAGCCCCCCCCCCACCACACACATCTTCCACTTTCTCTTATTCCCTTCTGTTAGCAAATAGTATCCATAACTGATCAATACTGTGTGTTTGTTAATTTAAACTATGACCACAGTAGCCTACTGATACAAGGTTATCCTGTTTTTCCACCTGAGAAATTAAGAAAAGACTTACAGTTTCAGAGCAGTCCTTGGTCAATTGTGATTGTTTCTTAACACATACTTGTCTTTGCTTTGTGATTGCTTCCAGCCCCTCATACAAGAACCTAACAGGGTCTCTACCCGCTTCGGTCCCCACCCTGCCCACTATTCCTTCCTGCCCCCAGTGGTCCCACCTTTATTGCACTCAAACCCCTCCCATCTTTCCAATAGCCAACCACAGCATTAACCCAACACTACCTCCTCCATATTCCCTCTACTATCACACCTCCTCAACTAGCATGTACAAACATACCTTTCCTTTGCTCACTGCATGCACTCTCCTTGCATATCTTACATCCTACCAAAGCTCCATCATTCCCCCACTCAACCACTACCACTGTACTACTACTCACACCACCACTCATGTCTCACCCATACTCAGCTCTCCTCCCACCAGCTCAAGAACCATCCCTATGCACCCCCCACATATTCTACCAACTATATTACTCAAACGTAAAGCATCCCTACAACTTAACATAGTAACCCTTCCACCATACCTATTACCCACAGAGCACAATCATAAAGTTTCCCTTATAAACAAACACATTCAAAAACTGAGAAAACTAATAATCTCATGCATATCAAAACTAGCCCTAAGTTGAGACATCCACCCCAACCCTGGCCCTACCACATCCAACCCCAATCCTCATAATCAGACTAGAAACCACAACTTCTCCCATATTACAGCCAGTGACTTCCTTCTACTAGGCCTAAATATTAGAAGTATATCCAACAAAGTCCATGAACTCCATGCCACCATAGACTTATACTCCCCAGATATAGTCATCCTGACAGAAACCTGGCTAAAACCTCACATTACCAGTGAGCAAATACTCCCTACAGGTTACGGCATACTAAGAGTAGACCGGCTAAACAAAAATGGAGGTGGTGTAGCTATAATATTTAAACAGCATCTAAACATCCAGATCTTAAAATCATCAGCTCCACAAATAGGCAATGAAGAAATAATATATACCAACCTCAAAATTAACCAAAACAAAACCATCAACATAATTGGATGCTACTTCCCACATGGCCAAAACATTCCTCCACTAGAAAACCTCCTCAGCTGGTCTACCCACCATCTCCCCCAAGAAACTAGCATCTTAGGAGATTTCAATATTGACTGGCAATCCTGTTCTGGCAACAATCCAACCCATCATGTACACCTTCTTGGCTTCACCCAACTAGTCCAGTCACCAACAAGGATAAATAAAACTCCAGCATGCACACTACCCTGGATTGGATACTAGTCAGTAAGAACCCCCAGTCATATATAACAGGCTGCTTATCAGATAGCCTCAGTGATCACTCCCCAACATTCCTACTCAAAAAATACGTGAACCAAGCTAAACCTGTCATCTATCGTCAAATACGTAAAAAAATAAACTTTAACCCACTCACATTCATCTCATCCCTCAAAGAATGTAACTGGCAGGCTCTAAAGTACCTCAGTCTAGATGACGCAGTTGAATTTTTTAATACTACCTTCCTGAACATCCTTAATTACCATGCCCCCATAAGATTTTCCAGAACCAAAGCACAACCCTCCCCATGGCTACAGAAAACCACTAAGTCAGAAATGAAAAACAGGGATAAAGCCTGGGAGCACTGGCACAAAACCAAAACTCCCGCAGCTAGACAGAAATTCCTAGAACTACGCAATAGAGTCAAAAAGCTAATAAAACAGGACAAATTCCAATACTACCAGTCTGCCCTAGACTCCTCACAACACAGCCCCAAACAATTCTGGTCCTCCATAAACTCCATCCTCCACCCAGGTAAAGTCAGTACCCCTCCTCCTAACATCCCTCACTCCTCAGAAAATATTGCTACCTCATTCAACACACACTTCACCCAAACCATACTATCACTAGCTAAACAACACAACCCCCCTCCCCTCCAACCCACACCTTCAACTAGTTATCTCCCCACTGCCTTCTCTTTTTCTCCTGTACCTACCTCCAACATAAAAAAACTCTTAACTAAACTTAAACCCACCAAATTAGCAGCGGACAACCTCCCAAGTGCATACCTACATATCGCAGCTGATGCTCTGGCCTACCCAGTATCCATCTTGATTAACCGATTTCTGTCAGAAAGTTACGTTCCCACATTGTGGAAAGTCTCACATATAATCCCCCCTCCACAAAGGCGGAACCTCTGCAGAACTAACCAATTACCGCCCCATAGCTGTTCTCTCTCCACTCTCCAAAATACTAGAAAGATGCATACACTCTCAGGTCTCACACTACCTCCTTACTAACAACCTCCTTTCCAGTACTCAGCATGGTTTCCGACCAAACCATAGCACCACCACTGCCTTACTCTCCTTTACTAACACTATCCTTCAGCATAAAAACAATGGCTATCTCTCCTTTGCTACCTTCCTAGACCTATCTAAAGCATTTGACATGGTCCAACACAAACAACTTATCTCTGTCCTCAGTAACCTATCCTTCTCACAATCAGTCACCAACTGGTTTCAGAGTTACCTGTCTGACTGCCAACAATCCGTTGTATGGCAGAATGACATATCTCCCCAACTACCTGTCTCCATAGGGGTTCCCCAAGGATCCATCCTTGGACCCCTACTTTTCTCTGTTTACACCAATAATCTAGCCTCTGCCACCAAACATGGCACACTCATCCAATACGCAGATGACTCGACCATCATCTGCTCAGCCCAGTCCCTACCCAAACTGCAAAAAGTCACACAGGAAGCCTTTTCCTTTGTTGAAACATGGTTATCCGATGCCCAATTAATACTCAACCCAAACAAAACTAAACTACTCATCTTCCAACCCACCAAACATACTCAAAACAACTCTCACTTTAACATCACAGCAAAAGACAACACCACTATATACCCAACTGAACACACCAAATTGCTAGGAGTGGAAATAGACAATAAACTAAAATTTGACATTTACATATCCATGACCATAAAAAAAGTCCACAAAAAACTAGGAGCATTATACAGAAATAAACAATTTCGCACCAAAGCAGCAAAGATTTCAATAGCAAATTCCCACCTTATCTCCACCCTACTTTATGCCTCTCCAGTATATACCAACCTAAGGCAATGTGATCTAAACAAGCTAGAGACCTGCTACAACAAAATCGCCAAATTCGCCAGAGGGGCATCCTACCATAGTCACCACTGTCTCTCACTTGCTGAACTGGGCTGGCTTGAACTCCCTCACCTCCTTCAGTGGTATCAACTCTCACTCGCCCACAAACTAGTAAACCATCCACTAAATGTCCCATCCCTCCAGAATCTACTCCAACCCTATCGCACCACCAGGCCACTAAGATCCAGCAACAAAAATCACTTGCAGATCACTAAAGCCAATAACTCTGCTGGTGGAGCACTATTCTCTTGCGCCATAGATAAATTATGGAACTCACTCCCACCCACAATTACCTCCATACCATCATGCACCAACTTCAAAACTTTATTAAAAGCACACCTAAAAACATGCTGGTTATGCCCTTGCAACTCCCACTCTAATATCATCCACCCCATCCAACTACTACCTTTCTTTCCACTCCACTAACTACCTTGATGATAGCAAGCTCAGATGCTCATAAGCCTAGTACTTATTATACAGCAGGAACTTCTCATTATTACATTTGTTAATGCCTGTTATGTACTTCACAGATAAAGATTCTAGTTGTCTACTGATGTACTATGTTCTTCATCTGTAAATATGTTGTAAGTAATTTCTATGTTAAATTGTTAATCGCTATGTAATCCAATGTAACTACTGTCTGTTTATTTTAACTGTGGAGCTTTTCTCCCCGGGCCTCCGCTGAAAATGGACCCACTTCCAGTCGGACACTCCCGGTCAACAAATTTAAATAAATAAATAAAATAAATAAATTGTCCTGATGGACAGAAATAAATACAAAGAAGATGTATTGAAACTTTTACAAGATACGACCTCATACAAGAAGATCAACAGAAAGGAATTTGAAGATATTACTATGAGAGTGAAGCTATGTTTAGAAGGCTATGAACAACGAGGGCTGATTACTAAAGAACTATGTAGTTATTTGCTAGTGGACAATCCTTTTATCCCTGCTTTTAAGTGCTTGCCTAAGATACACAAGAATCCATGCAATCCAACCATGTGACCAATTGTAGCAGGTCCGGGTTGGATTACAGAGCCTGCCTCGATATATGTGGAGCACCACATCAAGAAAGCCTTGATAAGGGCCCCGGCAGTACTAAGGGATACAAAACAATTTATTGAGAGGTTATATCAACATGTTAATGATAGAACAGATTAGGAAAAGGACTTAATGGCTAGTATGGATATTAAAAATCTATTCACTAGCGTTCCTAATGATTATGGTCTAACAGCTTTGAAGAATTTTCTACTGAATGAGAATATATATGATGAAAGACAAGTAATGGTCATCTGTGGGTTGATGGAAATTATTCTTAAAAACAATGTATTTACCTTTGATGGGAGTCTGTACATCCAGTTATGTGGGGTAGCTATGGGGACACCATGCGCCAACAGCTATGCCAATCTAGTGTTGGCGCATTGAGAAGAAAGAGTGATACAATATGAGAATCCATGGAACAACCATCTAAACTATATCAAAGGTTTGTGGATGATATATGCATTTTATGGGAAGGTGACACGATAGAGCTGAACAATTTCAATATCTATTTGGAAAACAGCTCAACCTTCTTGAGTTTCACTATGGTGCATAGTTACACCCACATAGATTTTCTGGATATAAGAATTCTACAAGATGACCATGGGAATATAGACACAAGTCTATTCAGGAAGAAATGTTGGAAAAACAGTATCCTAACAAGAAATAGCATGCATCTGGGTTACAGCTATAACAACATAATGAGGGGACAATTCTTGAGAATGTCAAGGTTACATGCCAATGATATGGCTTGTGAAGTGGCAATGGATGATATGTCAAGCCACCTTATGGAAAGAGGCTATATGAAGAAAGAGGTAAAGCTGATGGAACAGCATGCGAGAAGTGAGAGAGATTGTGAGGGTAAGCCGTATCTCAAAAGGAGACAAGAGTTGATCCATCTTGTGAGACATAAGGATCAAGAGCGAGAGCTAAGAATGACTCTGACACATACGGTTGATACTAGTAATATATGTGACATTATAAAGGAGAATTGGAAAATACTTACATCCAATGAGGAACTTAAGGGGATCGTTGGAGATGTCCAGAAGTTTGGTTTTAGAAATGCCAAGAACCTTAAACAGATCCTGTGCAAAGATAAAACCTCTACTCCATGTGCCAAATCCCAAAAAAGAGGAACTTTCCCTTGTAGAAGGTGCACTATGTGCAAATCTATATACATAGTGAAAAGTTTATTCACCCAGTAACCAGAATTGAATATGTGAGTGATTTTTATGCTGATTGTACCACAAAGAATGTCATCTATTTGGTGACATGCTCAATGTGTGACCAGTACTATGTAAGCAAAACTATGAGGTAAATGAAGGAGAGACTATCCAAACATATCAGCGACATTAGGTTAAATGACTATAAAAATCCCTTAGCGAAACACATAAGGGAGAATGTTGGGCACAGCTTCACTTTTAGAGTTCTACAGATCATATATGTATCTGAAAGAGGTGGAGATTTAAATAATAAATTGGAACAAGAAGAAATGGGTTGGATTGGTAGATTGAGAGCCCATAGACTACCAGGTCTAAATACTACGTTTTCCATGAAGCGGGCATTGAAGGGGCGGAGGCTGAAGAGACGCATGTGATCAAACCAACCATGGGAGTTGGCTTTGAAGTCTTTGTTTCATTGGTTGATTATACTTTTTAAATAGAAGAAGTAATGGTGGATAAAAGGATCTGAGGAAGGGTTACTGACGAAACCCGAAAGTGCTTATCCACTTTATTGCTCCACCAGGATTTTTACTACTATTTTTACCTTTCTTGATTGCTTTTAGTTTAAATATATATTTTATGCAGAGCCACAACTGAGTATATTTTTTTGTGTGAAGCTGCAACTGAGTATTTTTGGATTATCATTGTTGTTGGGTGAAGAATTCATTCGCCCTGACCATAGTTTATGTGCTGCTTTCTGTTGGATTATATATATATATATATATATATATATATATATATATATATATATATATATATATATATATATACATATATATATCTGTTATATTTATGTATATGTGTGTGTATGTCTGTATTGCCCTGCATATGTGTGTATGTCTGTATTGCCCTGCATATCCAGATTATGGTGAGTAAAGCTGCACTATGACACATATATAATGTTGGTCAAAGGAGCAAAAATAAGGGCTCAACTGTAGATAATGCACTTATTTACAGCCCCCAGTGCCTGCCGAATGTCACCATTCATACACCAACAACTGAACAAGTTGTGTAATGTATAATGTGTATTCACACATTGACAGGCCAACTTGTTTTTGGCAACATACTTGCCCATCCAAATGCAAACAGACACACATATGGGCCAAATGGCTACTGTTGCCACACAGCTAGGATATAAAACAATTACATGACTGCTAGGCTACTAGATGCAGATGACAGTAAGAAGCAATGTCACTCTGCAGGTCTGACACTCTGTTCAATACAGGTCTTGTTTATGTTCAAAGGTTCATACTAGGCTATCTGCCCTAGGGCATTTATAAGCCTAGCCAGAGTGTGTTTGCCTTTCACCACCCATTTTAAATTAATTTTGCTATGCCCTTTTTCGAGGTTAGTATACTGTGCCTCTGTCTAACAGTGACACAGAAGTGATACCCGGGGAAAACCTATGATCTCCCATCCACTCATCAAGATTCCTCTTGAAGAGAGTCAATGAGGGACTCTGCCTAACCTGGACTGGGATTTTATTCCAGAGTGAAGTGAGCCTCTGGGTTATGAATCTGTCCCCCCAGCATGTCCTATTTATTTCAGTGCTGAGGTTCAAGTCTCTCGAGCGCGTAGCTCGATGGGATTTGGATTTTCTGAGGTGCAGCATGTCCATTAATTGCGAGTTGGACATGGCTTTTATACGTCAGGCAAAGATCGCCTATGAGTCTTTCCAGTTGCTGCAGGTGTCTGGTAAGGTACATCCCAAAAGGGGCATTGTACTCAATTATGGGCCTGATGAGGGATGAGTAAAGAAGCACAATGACCTCCCCTGATCTAGATGCGAATCCCTTCATGATTAGGTGGGCTATATAAAATGTTTTTCTAACCACTTTGGCCACGTGGCTGTCAAATGAGAGACTGCTATCAACTTGGGTCCCCAGGTCCCTAGTTACTTCTTCTGTACTTAATGGATTACCACCTATGTGGTAATTTGTGGGCACTTTGTTTTTGCCAAAGGGGCTGACTATACACCTTTTGGCATTTAGCTTTAGTCCATGGCTCTGGCACCAGTTGTCTGTTTCTATGAGGCCCTTTTGTAGGATGCTTGTGTCGGCTGTAGAGTCGATTATCGATTATGGCACCCAGTTTTCAGTCATCTGCGAACTTGGTCAGCCACAGTCCTTCCATGTTGGCCTGTACCTCTGAGAAATATATACCGAACAAGAGAGGTCCCAGGACTGAGCCTTGTGGGATGCCACTTGTAACTGGTTTGGAGTCTTACATGGCTCCAGCAATTCTAACCATATGGGTTCTGTCCTTGAGCCAGTTTGCAACACATCTAGTGACACAGGGGGTTTATATTTAAGCTGGTGAGCTTATCTATAATGCCCGAGTGGGGTATTGTATCGAAGGCTTTTGCGAGGTCCAGGTAGGCTGTGTGGACCACCTTCCCCTCGTCAATGGCCTTGGTGACTGTTTCAAAGAAATTAACCAGGTTTAAGAGGCAGGATCTACCCTTAACAAAGCCGAACTGGGTAGGATCCAGTGTCTGTAGGTCCCCAATATCTTTATTTATGAGGTCCATGATGATCCTTTCCATAGCTTTGCAGACCAAGCTAGTCTGGCTTATGGGGCGATAGTTTCCAGGATCCGTTGAGGCACCACCTTTGTGGAGAGGGACCACTGTTGCTGTACGCCACTCTTTGGGTACATATCCTGTTGTAAGGCTGAGATTGAACAGTAGTTTTATGTTTGGGTTTAGCTCTTCTTGGAGTTCATGTAGGACTCAGCCCGGGACACCGTCTGGTCCCATTGATGCTGTGTTTTTTGCTTTGGAGAGGGTGGCTCTTTCCAGAGCATCTGAGATGTCAGGGGGGCAGCACTCTGCTGGGATAGATATTTGCCCTTTTGGTGGGGAGGGGGGGGGTTGTGCTGAATCTGTCAGCTAGGATGTTGGCAATGTCTGTGGGTTCAGTGTATTTTTTGTCATTTTGGACTAATTCTGAGCATATCTGGGAATTCCCACCCAGGTTCCTAACATAGCTAAAGAAAGCCTTGTGATTATCCTTAGTGTCCTGTGCAATTTTTCTCTCGAAGCTGGCCTTAGACAATTTTATGAGTGCCCGTAGTTTTTTGCTAATACTGATCAGAGATGCCTTCCCTTTTTGGGATTTTGCTCTATCAAGTAGTAGCTTCCTCCTTCTATTGTATAGTTTGTTTATGGCTGGGGTCCACCAGACAGGATGTCTGCCTTTGGAGGATTGGGTCTTGGTTTTATTTGGGATTGCATGATCCATGCATTCCTGAAGGTGTTCATAGAATGCGTTTATAAAGGATTCTACGGTCTGGGCGTATTTTCTACAGGCCCGGGGGCTTTGAAGGATTCCACCTTGGTTTTGAGGAGTGTGAAATTTGCTTTAGAGAAGTTTTTCACTGTGGTTTTCTGGGCAGGGGATGGGGTTGGGATGTAAATATCCAGTGAGATTAGTTTATGGTCTGATCTTACCAGTGAGGGATACACTTCTGGTCTGGAGCATAGAGTCCTCATGTTGGTGATGATCAGGTCCAGTATGTTTTCCCCTCTTGTGGGAGTGGTAACAAGTTGTTCCATAGCATTTGAGTTTATAAATTCTAGGAATCTTTGGGCTAGGGTGTTGGAGCTAGAGTAATGCTCCCAGTCTATGTTTTAGTAGTTGAAGTCGCCCAATATAATAGTGTTTGGAGAGACCTTCATATTTTCCAGTGTTTTCAGGAAGGCCGAGGGGGGTTCCTGGGTTTGGGAGGGTGGTCTGTAGCAGGCTATTAACTGGAAGGCAGTTTTACCAACTGTTAGTTGCACATGGATAGTCTCTGATGCTTTGAGCTGGGCCACCAACCTGGAGGTGTGGGTATCTTTGACAAATATTGATACCCCCCCTCCTTTTGTGGTTCGGTCCAAGTTTTGGGGCTGAAAAGCATGGTATGAGGTATAACCTGGTAGTACTGGGGTGCTCTCGGGAGCCTTGAACCAGGTTTCTGTTACTGCACAGATATCGATGTTCTCCATGCTAAGGAGAGTTTCGAGTGCATGCATCTTGAGGTTTAGATGTCTGGTGTTGAGTAGCATTACTCTTAGTTTCTTATCCCTTGTGATACCTATGGAGGTGGGTTTGTCCTTTGAGCCTTGCCTAAAAAAGGCACTATGAGGGTAGCAAGAGCCTTTGCCAATATCCGAAAGCCCAGGGGTGACAGGTGCAAGCCGTCCCTAGCGAAGCATCATGGCTTGTTGAGCATGTCATCCCAGGCTGACAGGCATTGGATCCCCTTTGATTGACGCCAATAATTAAGCCAATTGTTGAAATTGATCATCTTGTCTTCATATTGTGGCATCATTCTTGGTGAGGGTAAGATGCTACTCAAGGTCTGGGTCATACCGGCCTTGGCTACATGCTCAGAGAGCTCCTCTATGTCTCTTTTCATGTAGTCCAGGGAGGTACGTCTCAGGTCATTCACACCTGCATGGACAATGACTGAGTCATATTTGTACTTGCCTTGGAGTGACCTGAATGCTTGTGTTATGTGTTGGATCCTAGCACCTGACAGGCAGCTCACCATGTCCTTCACCTTGTTCAGCCTGGTGAGTGGGACGTCAGTGTGCCTGACGATAGAGTCACCTATTACAAGTGTATCAGGTGTGTTGTTTAGCCTTAAGGGCTGTGACTGTTCAGCACACTGACTTTGTGAGCTATGTGTTGCACTTGTTTTGATTTGGGGTAGTGGTTGCTTGGGTGTCTGCTTTGGATGTCTCTGCTGCTTAGGCAGATTTTTATTTAGAGTCTCCGAGTATGTTTTTGTGTGTTTATGTGTTTGGTTTGCTGTCGTGTTAGGTCTATGTGAGACTGGAATTGTAGTGAGTGTGGTTTCCTTCTTCTCCTGACTGGTTACACCAGTATTGAGTTGAGAGAGCTTAGCCTCCAGTTTGGCTATATGGTTGCATCTCTCACATGTGTTGGAATTTGTTGGGAGGAGGATATGGCTGTCTGTGTACATGAGGCAGTTGTAACATTGCCTCAAGATTCCCAGATTCACCAGCTGGACCAGAGAGGAGATTGACAACTGACCTTTGGACATGCTAGAATAGTATTGGGAATTCCTTTATAATTGAAAAAGGGCCAGTGGGGAACAAGGTACTCAAGGTGAGTTTGTGATGGTGTAGCGCTTTTAATTTTTTAGTGCTGACTTAGTGAGAAAGTGCCAGGTAATTTAAATGCAATGTGTTCCAGGTAACTTAAATGCAAAAATGACAAACAGTATTTTTCTTTCAAGTGAAACAAGGAAATAAGTACAGTAAGCAATGTAGATATCACTAGGGATCCACAGAAGTGCTGAAAAGCCACGGTTTAGGTGGAATTAGCGTTTCAGGGAAATAACAAGCAAACAAACAACAAGCATACAAACAAAGCTAGATTCAGCAGGCCTGGATCTAGTCTATGCTACAGCAAACAAGATGTACCAATTTCAGTAAGAAACAGTTCAAATATGCAGGCACTATAAGCCTTTAACCAGAAATTCCCAGCTCAGAAGGACAGAGTCCAGCCTCTCCTCCCACAAGAGTGCAGACCACGAACCTTCTTAATGTAAAATAACTGGCCTGAAGCCCAAGTGCTTAAACCAGAACTAATACACTTTTAGAATAACAGACACTGAGCCCTCAATCATCAGTTCCCAACTTAGAAGGATGTAAGCTACCTGTCCTGCCACCACAGTGCAGGCCACAAACCTTCCTAATGTAAAACAACTGGTCTGAAGCCCAAGTGTTTAATCCAAAATACTTAGAATGACAGCTACACTTTAATGTTCTCTACAAGTAGTTTGCCTGCAGTGATTTCTTTAAATAGACTTGAGCATTGGCATGTGCGTTAAGTACTGTGATCTTTAGTGTATATGACTAGATAGGTAGTGATTCTAATCTCACTCCAGCTCACTTGTTGTGTCCGTGTATGTGTGTCATTCCCCCATTGACTTCCAAACTGCAATGGTTCTACACTTTTTGGCCTTTGCAGTTGATGCAGGCCTCCAAACTCCTCTTGTCCACAAGGCCTGCTGATGTCATTTACCATAAGACTACCTACATCCATCTTAATGTTAGACTTAAGCCATGGTGCATGCATTGAGTACTGTGATCTGTAGTGTGAAAAACCAGATAGGTAAGGGTTTTAATCTCACTCCAGCCCACTTGGTGTAGTTGAATGTGTATGTACACCTCACTACAAGACAAGTGTGAATCACCCACTGACTTCCAAACTGCAATGGTTCTGGACTTTTCTTCCCTTGCAGTTGATGCAGGCTTGTAAACTCTTGTCCTTCACAAGACCTGCTGAAGTTATCTACCATAACACTGCCTACAACCAGTGTAATGTCAGACTTAAGCTGTGGAGTGTGCATTAAGTACTGTGATCTGTAGTGTGTAAGAATAGATGGGGGTTCTCATCTCATTGCAACTGACTTGGTGCGCGTGTGCTGTGCAGTGTTCTATAAACATAAATTGGTAGTAGTACTATTCTCACTGTAGCCAAGCTGATGTGTGTGAATGTTAGGCAGAGCATTTTATAGCCTATGGGATCATAGCATCATGAAAATTTACTAGGCTAATGACCCTAGGGGCCCTTACAATCGTAGCCAAGTACTTACCCTTATTTACACAATCAGCACCTATTTCCTCTGGCAAAGAGGGACACAGGTAGAACTCCCATGGTGAAATTGCTGTAACCCATCCAATTGTATGGATTGCAGCTGAAGACAACCAATGAGATGCTCTGTTTGACATTAAGTGGGAGTCTGTTCCAAAGGTTTGTTTAACTCTGGTAGACAACTCTGTCCCTCCAGCATGTTTTATTAATGTCACATACCAAGTTACATTTTTTACAGTGAGTAACCCATGCACCATTTCACTTACAGATATGCAGCCTTCCCAATAAAGCAGGGTCAAAGATTGTCTATTATGCAAGGCAGATATCACCTCTGAGTAGTCTACATGACACAGACTAAAGTGAAAATGATTTCAGAAAATCACCATAGGACAGATTTTGAAGACTTGAATTTCCCTTGTGAGACACCTTTGTGGTCTCTGCAATTGCTGTTGGTGCTTGGAAAGATACATAACAAAATGGCCATTGGACTCAATTATTAGCCTGATGAGGGAAGAGTTCATGGAGGTTATAACTACTACTGTTTTGGGTGACAATGCCCTCACTGATGACATGAGCAATATATAATGTCCTTCTTATCACTGTGGAGACATTGTGATCTAAGGTTAAGTAGGTGTAAACCTGTGTGCCCAGGTATTTCACTCCTGAGTATGTACTTAAGGTGCTGCTATTGATGTGTGACTTAGCAGGAACACTGATGTTACCGAAAGGAAGGATACTACACATATTTGCATAGAGTTTAAGGCCATGACTGTGGCAACTATCATTTGTTCATGTAAAACCCTCTTGTAGGATGTTGACATAATTTGAGATTCTATGACCGCTCCCAGTTTGCAGGCATCAGCAAACCTTGTCAGCCACAGACTTTCACTTTGTGCTTGTACTTCAGATAAATGTATTCCAAACAGTAAAGGACCCAGGACTGAACCCTGTGGAACACCACTGCCTACAGCTCTGCTACTGAAGGTGGATTCCCCTATTTTGACTATATGAGTTCTATCAGTGAGCCAGTTAGTGACCCCTGTAATGATGTTTCTGTTGATGCCTAGTTGGGTGAGTTTGTCAATGATGCCTGAGTGAAGGATGTTGTCAAACAGCCTGGCTAAGACTAGGTGGTTGTAAGCACAGATGTCCCCTCATCCAGGTCCTTGGTGACTGCTTCATAGATGTCCACCAGGTTTAACAGGCATGATCTCCCTTTCACAAATTCAAACTGTGTAAGATCAAGTATTTGTAGATTATCTCTATCTTTGTAGATAAGTTCCATTATGATTTGCCCCATTGCCTTACAGATATGGCCAGTCAGGCTAATAGGTCTATAGCTCCCATGGTCAGTGGATGCACCATCTCCATGAAACTAAATAACAGTTGTCATTTTCCAGTCAGCTGAGATGCAGTCAGTGGTTACACTATGATTGCAAAGAGTTTTCAATGGTGTTAGTAATCCATGTTGGATTCCATATAGGACGCATCCTGGGATGTTAGCAATAGATGCTGTGTTTTTCTCCTTATAGAGGCCATTTATGACCTGCTCTTTAAAAATAAAAAGTATGGGACAGGGTGTAGGGATGTCATGGGGTATGTGTGGTGGGTACAGGGGAATGAAGTTGTCACAGAACCTGTTAGTCAACAGGTTAGCTATGTCTACAGGCTTATTATATGCGGTATCACTAACTATGAGTTCAACAATAATCTGGGCCTTTCAGTTTATGTTATGCATGTAACTACACAATGCCTTGTGGTTGTCCATTGTGGAGGAGGCTAATTTTGCCCCATACTTTATTTTACAAGACTTCACAACAACACTTATTTGCTTGTTTAAGCTGAGGAGGGGGGACTTTAATTTTAGGGTGTGCTCCCTCACTCCTACTGTTAGACAGCAATGTCTACCTCTTATTGTAAAGCCTGATAATAGCAGTTGTCCACCAGGCAATTTATTGTGAAATAAGGAGCTTGTTTTGCTCCTGACAAGTACAGCTAACGCAATACAGTTGTACATGTGCTTACATAAAGCATTGATGTACAACTCAGAATAGTTATCTGTTCCATCTGAGGGGGGAGATGTAGTCAAGCTATTTATACCATCCCATAGGAGGTTATACCATCCAATAAGAGCTAAATAATCTGCTTTGTTGAAGATGATGCACGGGGGGCTGTCAGGTGTGAAACTTACTTTGAATGAGACTGATTTGTGGTCAAATCTCACCAGGGAGAACCTCACAGTGGGAGTTCTACAGTGGACACCCATATTGGTCAGCACCTGATCAGTATGTTGGCTGCCCTTGTGGGGATGTCAAATTGCTGGTCCAGGGCATTGTAGTTAAGGAAGTTGACTATCCTTTGAGCAAGTGAGTTTGAGAATGAGTAATCTACATAGTTGGTGGGTAGTTAAAGTCTCCCAAAGCCATGTTGTTTGGATGTATCTTGGTAGACTCAAGTAGATCCAAATAAGCACAGTGGGTGTCCTGATTCATGGAGTTGTTCCTGTAGCTGGTAATGGCCTGATTAGGTACCCTAAAAGCAGTCAATACCACCTGCAGTTTCTCCAGTGAATCATATTGTGTAACCAATCTGGATGTGCGTGTATCCTTAATGAATGTGTATATACCACCTCCATTACCTTGCATGCTTTACATTTGAGGTCTGAACTTGTGGCAGGAGGTGTAGCCTGGTATAGCTGGGGAGCTCTCCACAGCCTTGAACCAGGTGTCTGTGACTGCACAAATGTCTGCATCTTCCAGGGTGGGGAGAGCTTCCAATGAGTGGACTTTCGTGTTGACATACCTAGTGTGTAGCAGCATAACCGTGATGTTGTTTGTAGATGCTGTTTTCCCATAGGAAATGTTTCCCTTGAGACACCACCTAAAAGGTGCACTAAAGGGGATGTAGCAGCCTTGACCAGTGACCAAAATCCCAGGGGTGACAGATGAAGACCATCTCTGGCAAAGCATTGAGGTCTGTTGAGCAAGTCATCCCAGGATGACAGACACTGGATCCCCTTACAATGACACCACACACTAAGGCAATTATTGAAGTCAATCATTTTACATTTGTATTGAATCATCATCCTAGTTGATGGTAAAATGCAGCAGAAGGCTAAGGGCATAGCTGCCTGAGACACAGTCCATAAGCTCAGTCATGTCTCTGCATACAGTCCAGAGAAGTATGTCTCAAGTCATACATACCAACAGGAATTATGAGGTAGCCATAATAGGGCCTGATGTTAACAGAGTTGAGTGCATGTCTGATATAGAGATTCTTGGCACCTCACAGAGAGCTGACCATGACCTTTCTCTTATGTAGCCTGGTGAGGGGGATATCAGTGTGTCACATGATGTAATCACCTATGACTAATATGTTTGATTTTGTGTTTTGCCTCAGATGCTTGACGGTGATATAGTGATGTGTGAGCTATTATGTGTCCTGCGTTCTGCCAAGGTATGATTATGTGAAGCAAGCTTGTGTTTGGGTTTCTGGTGTTTACATAAGTGTCTGGTAAGGAACTCCACACATGTAGGCATGTGTGATGTGGGTTTGGATGGACTAGGAGGTGAGGTGTGCATGTTGGCAACCCGCTCATTGTCATATGCACTGACTGGTGTGTAAGAGAGCATGGATTGAAAGTTTTTAATATAGTCACATCTCTCACACATTGTGTTTGTGTGGAGTAGGAGTAGAGGGTTGTGGACAGTTTCCACATCTCATCAGCAGTATGTGATAATGCCATTAGCAATACATTATTGCTTGTGTATATGTAACAACAGACCATGGTTACGCTGTGGCCTGACAGAGCCGTAAATGTAACATGTTATCACCTTTATGTTGTCATCACAAGGAAAAACAATACCTGAAAGTGTGGCTTAACATGGTAGATTGAGTATGATGCTTTGCCAGGTATGTGGCACTTGCATTAACCATAATCCTGTTATTAGGCTAGGTCAAAATAGAATACCTACAAATTTGACAATGTACAAGTCCAGCAAAGTTAGGGCCATGCTGCTATACCCTTGTGGTTGACAGCCTCAAAAAATCTGTCTGTAGACACTCTTTGCAGTGAAGATGTGAATGTCTGTGCATGCACAGAAAACTTGATTAACTTTGCAGTTATTACTTTGGCCTTGCAAGTCTACAATGACTGTTAAGCAAGCAGACAGCAAATGGATGTTGTATGAAATGATGTGGAAACACACAATTATGTTCTGGTAACATAAATGTACAGTATGACATACCTACGACATGTGGGTGGGAGGGAGAAATACATTGTGGCCACTCCTCTGCAGTAGGCCTCACATCCATGTCAGGCAGATGTCTACCATTATGCTGTTGAAGGGCAGGTTACAGGAATTGCTGTGAAATTATCAACTAACTTGGATCACTGCCACTGTGTAGCTAGCTACAGCAACCTTGAGCATCTATGTCACCTGACATTGAACATTACATTGTGTTGCAGCAGCTGTGCTCCTAAACCCCATCAGGTCAGTACCCTAGTCATATCCTATGAGTCTCGGAACATGAGGAATAATACATGCAAAAGTCAAATGATTGCTCTGGTTGATAATTAAGGCATATACCTGGAAAAGGGTACATCAAACCTGCAGAGCCTTGCATCATGTGCGACAAGTGTGTGGATAAAAAAACAGGTTGTGGCCTGCTTCTCATTTTGAGCTTGGTACTAGTGTTTTGCTTCTTATGAGAGAAAAAGAGTAGGAGCTTTGTATCCCAGCAGGATGTGGCTGTGGTGAAACCAGCAGTAGTAGTTGCCAGGCACCAACAATTCACCCACTTTTCAGCATTCTTCACAAGGTAATTGTTTGTTTTCAGTGCACACTGCTTGATTAGTGTCTAACTGCAGAATAACTGTAAATAGTCCATTCTTACCTTTACAGGAGGTACATATTAGTTTCCCCTCAAGTTTTTACCTGTGGTCTGTACAGACTCAGACAGCTTAGGTGACAATTCTCTTGAAAACCACGATAGTATTATCTACAATACCGAGTTGCACACATGACAACCAGCATGCAGTGACAAGCACGGTCCCCAGAAGTCTCAGTAGACTGATATTTAAAGCCACGAAAAGAATTATTGTGGAAATGATCGTTAAAGATGTAGTACACCTATAGACACTGGATGAAACCCAGTTTAGTTTTGTCAAGGGCAAATCATGCCTACCGTACCTGATGGACCTTATTGACTGGTAAACAAAACAATGGATGAGGAGAAAAAAAATCACTCCACTGACCATGGCCTGACAAGGCTTTTGACACTATTAGGTCATCAGGCATTGTTGACAAACTCTAGAAGTTTGTTACAAACTAGTATATCAGCCAGTGGATCGCCAAGTGGCTGACAGACATTATCCAGGATGATAGCATTGGGGACTCCATTGCTACAATGAGGCCAACCACCAGGGCATTCCCTCACAAATCATTCCTGGGACTGATCCTTCTAGGCATTTACATCTCTGCAGTCACGGCCAATGTCAGTGGCCTCTGACTGACTAAATTTGCAGATGATTGCAAATTAGGAGCTGTCATTGAATCCCACACCGACGCAATAGTTATCTATGATGGGCTGACACAGACATTCAGTTGTTTTCAGAGCCATGGACTAACACTAAATGCCAAGGAATACACAATACTATCCTTTGGTGAAGTCATCCACCCCTAGTAACTATTGTACTGACCGCACACTTCTGACAGTTGATCAGTAGTCAGGGACTTATGGACACATACATAGTGATCCAGCCTTTGAATGTCATGGGTCGCTAATATCTGGGGGTTCATTCTATGTTGCACAAGCTATAAACAAAGGTATGGCATGTAAATCCAAGAAAGTCATTGTTCCAGTGTATTCAGCATTTATCACACTGATCATTAAGTGCAATGCCACCTTTGGTATGTATCTAACCAGGCATATCCAACATCTGCAACATCCACAGAGGTTCCTCAGTAAACCAATACACAGTGTACATAATGTGTTCTATGTAGACCGTACTAAGAACTTAACTGTGTATTCTGTCTCCTACGTGCTTTAGAGTGGAGGTGTATGCCAGCCATAGAGGGAGTTGTCGAACCCCACTGTGTACCTCCTGCATATCCAAGAAAGGACTTGCATGAGAATTACCTGTTCTACACACCTACAGCTTGACTGTGGTACACATAGTACATGCTGGACAGACGGATATGTAACAAAGAAACTACACCCTATATGT
Source organism: Protopterus annectens (assembly GCF_019279795.1). Taxonomy (NCBI): domain Eukaryota; kingdom Metazoa; phylum Chordata; order Ceratodontiformes; family Protopteridae; genus Protopterus; species Protopterus annectens. The sequence continues at coordinate 1,269,436,809 of NC_056729.1, read as the reverse complement.
AACAGGCTCCCCATCCATGGGAAGCATATTTACACCCTAATCAAATCATGTGCAAGTTACACAATAGGATGGGGAACACAACAATCATAACTGGTTTAGGACAAATGTCTCTAATGGACACAGGGAAACTGTAGGTGATTATTCTCCCATGCCCCAGCTTGTAGATGTCTCAGCTTCCAAAACCTGCTTACACTTATCAAGGGTATCCAACATTGTCAGAGTATAGTAATGCATGGCTAGGCTGAAAGAAGCCCTTGTTTCTGTTAGCCTGTCATACACATATTAACCAATGGAGCTATGCATCTATAGTGTTTTATCTTTCTGAAGGCAATTTTCTTCTGTGCTAACATTCCATCCTGTGCACTGCATTGATGGGTTTATTGTAGCTGTGTACCCATAGGTGAGTCCTATACAGTCCTGAAAGTGAAACTTAAACAGATTGATGAGGCACATTTTACTGTGTGACTACACAGCCATTACAACAGCATTCAATATAACGTACACAAAATATTGTGGTTTACTCATTATAAATAGCACTGTACAATATCTGTAACTGGCCAGTATGAGTAACATGTCAAAGTCAATGATGGATGAAACAAATACATATTAATTTAGATAGTCACCATGTGCATCAGACACATAACTTCATTTCCCTGCATCAATGTGAAGGATGACAGGGATGTGGCACAGGTACCATCACTTGCAAACGGTGTTGTGTGAGGGTGCAGGAGGGCTGACTCAATAGGTTGGCAAGTGTGTTTGTGAGTCAGGGACGGAAGTAGGCAAGACAGGCCATGTAAATGTGGCTTGTGTGTCTGTAGGTGACCTGAATGTGACAGTGGTGTGTGAGTGTCTGCATGAACACAGCCAAGCTCAGTGCTAGCTCTACATGTCTGTATGTTGGACAGCTTTGAGCCTTGCATGGTAGAGTTGACAGCTCATCATCTCCACCCCTGAACGTGAGAAATGGCTCTGTCAAGAGTTGCACTGGCACCTCCATGCCCAAGGTCAGATGCTGGGTACTATCTGAGGGTGACTGCTGTCTACTGAGACCGTGTCCTCCATTGCAACACCCAGGACTATGGGCTCATGGCATGCCACATCTTGGAATGGACAGCACACTCCCCTCTGGTGCTCTAGATGTAATGCCACTGTGGGAGCATGACTGTGCATGGCCACGTGGACTCTCAGCAGATGTGGTTGCTGACCTACATCCATGAGTCAGACCCTCAACTCTAGCCAGACATTCCATCACGGGCAATGCATGTTCCAAGACAGACAGTGTGCAATCTGTCTCAGACTGTCTTTCCACTGCATCAGACAACTGATCCAGGGTATCAGCAATGCGATGGAGGCAGTCACAGATGTCAGACTTTGCTGCATTCATAACCCTGAGCATTCATCTGGAGTTCCTTTCAGAACATGCCTGTGTCTCCATGATGGCCCTAAACATACGCTGAATAACACGTCATGAAGCACCTGCAACAGGTGGTGGAGGGACCGCAGACCTCCTATGAGCACCCTTATCAATCTGCATGTGTGGAACCTTGCCAACTATTTTGCTATGGCTAGTGTTGACAGTCGCTGCTGCCACAGTAGCCACACTTCCTTGTTCAATGTCCCCACCCTCCACCTGTCCAATATCTGTGGCTTCAGGGGACTGGGTATGCATAGGCATATTGGCTGTGTACTGTGATAATGAGGGTGAATGAGAGATGTAAACCTCTGTGACAAATTTACCTCTTGCAACCCCCAGTCATGCCTCACTTTGGCTACCATCATCATCAGTGTCTGAAGAGACACTGACATCAGATTGCAAAGGGGACAAAGACCAACCTCCCAGGTCACCTGCAATACAAAGGGAAAAGCATCACATTAATACCTGCACTACTATGCTCTACAGTGCTATGTTCATAGATTCATAGGTGTGTACTAGGCTAATGGCCCTGGAGACTTTACAAGCCTAGCCCATAGAAGTGCCCTAGCATTGTGTCACCTGACTTTAGTTCCCAGTGCCTCTATCAAGTAGATCCACTGGAGTGATCCTCGGGGTGAACTTTCTATTTCCCATCCACTTATCAAGATTTCTCTTCAAGATGGCCAGTGAGGTGCTCTGCTTGATACGTATGGGAAGTCTATTCCAGAGCATGGGCAGTCTCTGGGCTATAAACCGATCTGTCCAGCATGTTTGATAGGGGTAATAAGGTTGAGGTCTCTGGAGTGTGTGGTGTGGAGGAATTGGGAATTATTTAGATGTAGCATTTCTAACAGAGCTGGGTCAGACATTGCTTTGTAAGTCAAGCAGAGATTGCCTGTTAGTAGACAATATGGTGCTGCGGTAGCATTGTCACCTCACAGTAAGACGTTGTCCTGTTCAATTCTCAGCTAGAGCGTCTTCTGTGTGGAGACATGCGTGAATGGGTATACCTTCATTGAAGGTTGTGCGTCAGGGCTGGCAACACGGCATGTAAAAATCTACTGACAATCATTAGCGGACTGGAGTTCCGCTGTGGTGACCCCTAACCAGGAAAAGCCAAAAGATACAACAACATGAGACAGAGAATAGCTGGAGTTTTTTGAGTCTGTCCATGTAGGACATGTGTTTAAGGCCGATGATCCTCTTCATGAGGTACTTTTGTGGCCTTTCCAGCTGTTACATGTGTCTAGTGAGGTATGTGCCAAATGGGGCATTATACTCAATGATTGGCCTAATGAGGGAAGAGTATAGAGAGATGATGACCTCTTTCTTTCCTGGATGCAAAACCCTTGGTAATGAAATGTGACACATAGAAGGACTTTCTGACCACAGTGGCAATGTGGTGGTCGAAGGAGAGATTCCTGTCAACCTTCAGTGTTTAGTGGGCTGCCATCAATGTGGTAATTAGTGGAAACTGAGTTTTTCCGAAAGGGGATGATGATGCATATTTTGGCATTAAGCTTAAGGCCATGGTTTCAACACCAGTCATTGGCCTCAGTGAGGCATCACTTGGGGAGTTAATAATGGCTCCCAGCTTGCAGTCATAGTAGATGCCAAACAGGAGAAAACCCAGAACCGATCCTTGTGGGACTCCTTTCATGACTGGCTGCAGTCTGACTTGGAGTCCACTACCTTCACACTGTGGGTTCTACCTCTGAGCCAATTTGCAACCCACCAAGTGATATGGGGTTGATACCCAGTTTGGTGAATTTATCAATAATTCCTGAGTGGGCAATGGTATCAAAGGCCTTCGCCAGATTGAGGGAGGCTGTATGAACTGTCTTGCCTTCATCCACAGTTTTGGTGAATGACTCAACTCAACCAGGTTGAGCAAGCATGATCTACCTTTCACAAAACCAAACTGAGTGGGATTTAGAGTTTGGAGATTCCATATATCCTTGTTAATTAGGTCCATGATGATGCACTCCATAGCCTTACATATCAGACTCATTAGGCTAATTGGGGCGATAATTCCCAGGGTCTGTAGTTACTCCACCTTTATGGAGAGGGATGACTGTAGCAGTGCACTGTTCGGTAGGGACAAAGCCTAAGGTGAGGCTGTGATTGAACAAGACACACATATATGGTGCCAGTTCACTTTTTAGTTCATGTAGAACACATCCAGGGATATTGTTGGGTCCCACGGAAGCTGTATTCTTGGCCTTTGACAATGCAGCTTTAACCTGTGCTGCAGTAATGCTGAGTGCTTGGCATTCCTCCAGTATTGTGATTGATCCTTTGAGGTGGAAAGAGGAGTAAAGCTGGCACTGAATCTGTTGGCCAGTATTGGAGGTAACATTGTGCAGTAACTCAGAGCAAACCTGGATATTGCCATGGAGATTCTTGATATAACCATAGAAGGCTTTGTGGTTGTTTTTTGTGTCTGCTGCAATACTGCCTTCATAACTGGCTTTAGAGGTTTTGATGAGGGATCTCAACTTTTTGTTGAGGCTAAAAAGGAAGTTTTTCCAGTCTTGGGACTTCACCTTTTTCTGCAAAAGTTTCTTCTTCTATTGTAGAGTTTATTACTGGCAGGGGACCACCAGATTGGCTTCCTTTTTTTGGAACAGAGCATCTTGGTTCTGTTGGGTATGGCTAGTTCCATGCATTTATGTACGTGTTCGTACAGTTCATTGGTGTATGATTTGGCAGTCATGCATCTATTTTTCATTGACATGGGTGCCATGAAGTTAGCCGTCTCTGTTTTTAGGAGCTCAAAGTCAGCTTTGGAGAAGTTTTTCATGGTGGTTACCATTGCGGGGAGGTGTGGCTGAGATATGGATTTCCATGGTGATTAGTTTGTGGTCAGATTTAACCAGGGAGGAATTGACTAATGGTGCAGAGCAATGGTTTCCCATGTTAGTAATAACCAGGTCAAGGATGCTGCTTCCACTAGTGGGGGTAAGAATGAGCTGGCCCAAGGCATTTGAACTGATGAATTCCAGGAAGCGTTGGGCAGTGTATTGGTGCATGAGAAGTTTTCCCAGTTGATGGAAGGGTAGTTGAAGTCACCTAGTATGAGAGTGTTAGGTTGGACACTAATAGTTTCCAGGGTACTTAGGAACATGGAGTGAGAGTCTTGGGACATGGTCGGGGATCTATAGCAGACTACGACCTGAATTGGGATATTTCCCAATGTTAGTGTACCTGAAGTGTCTCAGATGCATTATGCTGGGCTACTAGTCTAGAGGTGTGCATATCCTTTATGAATATGGAGACACCACTGCCTTTAGAGCTTCAGTCCATGTTCTGTGGCTAAATGTGTGGAGTGAGTTACAGTCTGGTAGCACAGGGGTGCTTTCTGATGCTTTAAACCAAGTCTGTGTTACAGCACAAATATCAATGTTCTATATTTTGAAGAGTGCTTTGAGCAAGTGCATCTAGAGATTTAGGCTTCTTGCACTGAGCAGCATGACCCTCAGATTGTATTTATTTACAGCGGTTATGGTGGTAATTTGGTCTTTGGAACATCGCCTAAAAAGGCACTATAGGGGTGGCAAGAGCCTTAGCCAGTATCCAGAAACCCAGGGGTGACAAAAGCAGGCCATCGCTGGTAAAACATCAAGGTCTGTCAATCATGTCATCCCAAGCAGACAGATACTGGATCCTTTTAGAATGACACCAGAAACTTGGCCAATTGTTAAAGTCAATCATTTTCTGCTTATACTGCGTTATCATTCTGGGAGATGGTAGTATGCTGCTCAAGGCTAGGGTCATACCTTCTTGAGCCACATAATCCGAGAGCTCCTCCATGTTTCTTTTCAAGTAGTCCAGGGAGGTGCATCTCAGGCTATTCACAACCAAATGGATAGTGACAGAGTCATACTTGTACTTGTTGTGGAGTGACCTGAGTGCATGTGTTATGTGTTGGATTCTGGCACCTGATAGACAGCTGACTGTTACCTTCTCCTTATTCAACCTAGTGAGTGGGGCATTAGTGTGCCTCACTATTGAGTCACCTATGATTAGTGTATTGAGCAAGCTGTTTTGCCTTAGGGGCTTAGGTTGAGGGGCACACTGTGTAGATGAGCTATGTGTCTTGTGGTTTGTGCTGTGTTGTGGTGGTTGAGTGCCTTTCCACCTTCGAGGTCTCTGCTGTTTGGGTAGATTTCTACTGAGAGCCTCCGCGAAGGTGAGTGTGTGGTTTGTGGTTTTATGTGAGAGCTGTGATGGTGGGTGTTCTAGAGGGCTATATGTTGCATGTGGTGTGGTGCAAGTGTTGACCTTCTTCTCTTGACCAGGTATTCTGGTCTTGGCTTGAGAGTGCATGCCTTCCAATTTGGATATATAAATGCATCTCTCACTAGTCTGAGTGTTGGGAGGTAAGAGGAGAGGGTTGTCTGTGTACATGAGGCAGTTGCTACACTGTCTCAGAATGTCCAAGTTCACCAGGTTAATAGGAGAAAGCACAGGGAACTGACCTTTAGACATGCCAGGAGGAATGTTCATTATTTCTAAGTACTGGAGCTGTTTCCTTATATAGTCCTTTTACAGGAAAAATGTCACTCAAGGTGTCTGAGTCTGTACAGAGCACTGCCAATCACTTGAGGGGAAACTAATACATAGACCCTGAAAATTTAAGGATGAAGTATTTAGGCATATATTCTGAAGTAAGAAAAAAATCAAGCAGTACTTACTGAAAAAATAAAGAATTAGCTTGTCCAGAATGATGAAAAGAGGGGAGTCACATAAATGGCTACTGCCTGGCTACTACTAATGCAGATCTCTGCACAGTTTCACTCTGTTAGGATACAATACTCCTTTGCTTCTTCTCTGACCAGAAGCAAAATGTTAGCACCGATCCCAAGAAGAGAAGCAGGCCATGGCCTGTTTGGTGATCCACAGTCTTGTCCCAGATGATGCAATATATGTTAAGCTGTATACACTGCTGTCACTATTACAAACTTGTATAACCCACAATCTCATATAGTAGGACATGAGGACTTTATTTGCTAACCCAAATCTATAAGTATTTGAGAATAACAGTTCTTTAAACTAGAATCTTATGAGCAAAACAGAAATTATGTACACTGTTGACATTCTGCAGAACTCTGCACAAGTATGGCCATCTGAAAAGTCCTGACAATACTGTAAAATCAATCAATGTGGTTACACCTATAAGGCACTGGTATGACCCTAAAGTGTGTAGAGTCAGAACATAGCTGTACATTTGTCAATCATGCAGGCCTGGGATGACACTTTAGCTAATACCTTGAACTAAATCTCTAACAAAAATATTTTGTACTGATGAGCAGCAGGAACACATCCTCTTCATATTCCTGATGGTCCTGAAAAACATTTGAGGGAGATGTAATGTAAACAGCACCACATGTTACAGTATAACATTGATACTACGTCCAAATATCTCCCATTTACACTAGCTGCTATGTTAACAGGTATGTGGGTCACAGTCTCTGCATGAGCTTAAAACTGCAGCTAACCTCTTCCCCCATCCCAAAAAACACCTGACACTCATAGGTTCATAGGTAGGTACTAGGCTATCGGCCCTAGGGCCCATACAAGCCTAGCCAAAAAAGGTACTCTGGCTTTTGCCACCCAAGAAAATTATTTTCCTGTGCCCCTGTCGAACAGAGCCACAGAAGTGATCCCCAGGGTGAATTTCCCATTTCCCATCCAATCATCAACATTTTTCTTGAAGAGTGCTAATGAGGAGCTCTGTTTGACATAGATAGGTAGTCTGTTCCAGAGTATGGGAAGTCTCTGGGACAGGAATCTATCCCTCCAGCATGTTCTGTTTATTGTGTTGACAAGGTTTAGGTCCCTAGAGCATGTAGCTCGGAGGGATTGGGATTTCTTTAAGTGGAGCATGTCCAACAGCTCTAGGTTTGATATAGCTTTATATGTTAGGCAGAAATCACCCCTGTGTAGGTGATATGCGATGGAGTAAAGCTGTAGTTTTTTGAGACGGTCTGCATAGGGCATCTGTTTGAGGCCAGTAATCCTCTTTGTGAGGTATTTCTGTGGTCTTTCCAGTTGTTCTCCAAACACAAAAAGTGAAATAAGGAAGGAACTGGTACCAGAAAACGGAGCACAGTCAATTTATTAAATGAGCGCTTTCGGTAAGGAGATTTACCCCACCTTCTTCAGACTACAATAAAATTAACATCCACTTCTCCTCTGCTTAAATATTTAAGCAGTTACAAGCGTCAATTATTCAATTGACACACTATTAATTAGAAAACACTTGATTAAACATTCCAAAATACTAACTTAAAAAATTTAAAAAAACTTTAAATATAAAACAGCACAATCACTCATCTAACTCCCTTGACTTTGAAAAATATAAAAATAGTACTATTCATTATTAAATTTTATATATATATATATATATATATATATATATATATATATATATATATATGTATGTATACAAAATACATAATACATATATCAGCAAGTTAAAAGGCATTAGACACCACATTCACTACTCCTAACCCATCAAGAGCTTCTTATAACAATTTTATGTACATGTTTGTATTCATATATTTGTGTTCACAAAATACAGGGCAAAATGTACTTTTGTGTGTTAGATTACAAAGTGGAACACACTTATATCCTATTCCATGTACATTTCCCTACAGTTATTATGTAAGCAGCACACCACCTAACAATCGTCTTCAAGTTATACTATATGTCTAAGTAACCACTAACACCTAAATACAACCCTTTGGTCTTAATTCAATTTTATTTTAGTTTAATTTGATTTAGAACAATTTAATCTAATTTAACAAGTACTTGATTAAATTTTCCCAATATCGAAAGTACTACCTCCTAAGGGCTTTTAGTTTAAGTATACATTTAATGGAAACTACCTCATTTAGTCCTGGGGGAATATAAGATGATGTACGAATCTGCCACAGAACCTCTTGTTCCTCTAGTTGCAGCTGCTATGGGCCCCCTCTAATATGGGGTTGTATCTGATATAAAACTGAAAACCCAAATTCATGGTCAGGGTTTTGGGAGATATGTTTTGTCAATGCATTATTTAGATCCCCATTGCTAATGGCATATAGATGTTCATACATTCTCTTCTTAAGTGGTCTATCGGTCTTACCGATGTAGAAAGCAGGACATTGCCTGCAAAGTGCCACATATACCACTCCCTTAGAATTACAATTATATTTCCCATTTACCAAATAGTCTGTCCCTGCTATCTTGATTGAAGATCCAATGAAAATATGCCTGCAATAGGAACACATGCCACACTTGGACATTCCCGATTTTTTCTTGTGTGTTTTGTCCCTAGTACACTCTAAAAGGTCTTTTAGTTTGAGTCCACGTCTATAAGTAAACCTAGGTCTGTCACCTGCAATCTTAGCAAGCAGTTGGTCATCCAAGAATAATCTCCAATTCTTGGAGACAATTTCTTTGATTGATTTGAAATCAATACAGTATGTAAAAAGAAAGGAAATATTAGCATTTTGTTTATTACTATTAACAGCTAACTGCATATTACCTCCTCTTAATAGTGGTTGAAAATGGCCAGATTCTCTCTTGTATACAACCTCTTGTCTAATCCCCTCAACAAACAAATATGGATACCCTCGCATCAAAAACATAGATTGGATTTGCTCACATTCATTTAGGAAGTCACCTTGTTCAGACACCATCCTTGCCGCTCGGACAAATTGTCCCTTAACAACACTTCTTTTTTGATGAAGGGGATGCGAACTAGTGAAGTGTAAATATATGTTAGAAAAGGTCTGCTTCCTGAAGATTGTTGATTTAAATTTATTCGACTCATTATCTTTACTAATTTTGACATCCAAGAATGAAATTTCATTCATACCAATAGAGTACGTGAACTCCAAAAAATGTGTCATTCCAGAGATACTCTCTATAAAAAGTGGAATGATGTCAAGAAAGAACATGTCATCTTGGTACCTAGTGTACCAAGTGACATGTTCTTGATACAAGGCATTTTGAAACAGGTGTTCAGATTCCCAGTAGGCCAACACACTGTTGGCAAAAGTGCACCCACATGGTGAACCCATTGCTATGCCAATAGTTTGAAGAAAGAACTGATTATTAAAAACAAGAAAGTTGTTTTTAAGAATTACTTCTAATAATATTTCTAAGTCGAGTGGAATGACCGTATAAAGGTCCTTTATGTCAACCACTAAAAAGATCAGAGATGGTTCATATGCAGTTTTGCTCATACTTTGAAGAAAACCCCATGAATCTCTACATATCTGAACCTCGTGTTCCAACAGTGGCTTTAAAATACTGTCCACTAATTTGGCACACGCATATGTAATAGACCCCCTTCCGTCCACAATTGGCCTAAAAGGGGGGTTCACAAGATCATTGTGAATCTTAGGTGTGCCAAATATAGTGGGAATCCTAGGGGCTGGCATGGTTAAATACTGTAATAAGTCATAATCAATGCTTCCTTCTAGGAATAAATCATCCAGAATATTCTTAATTTTGGTATAAGCCACATTGATCTCATTAATACTTGAAGGCGCATAGGTATCTGAGTCCAGGTAGTCTAACATTTTCCTTTCTTAGAAATACTCATCCATAAAAATTAGCCCGCCACCCTTGTCAGGTGCCATGACCCTGACATTGCATTCATTTAGTAATTTAATGAATGCGAACTCACTGTTATTAACATTTTGAGCCATGTGGTTATTCCCTCTAAAAGGGAAACTGCTGTTAGAGGCCATTGTCCTCAAGTCCAACTCACACACTTTCTCAAATGTGTCTAAAGTTGAAATTACAGGGGGATTAAATACACTAGAGACCCTGTGCGTGTTAAGCAATGAGGGCATGTTACCTAGGGTATATGCTAAATTCAGCTTGCGTACAAATAGTTTCAAATCTATAATAATATTAACAAGATTGCATTTCCTATCTGGAACAAAGGATAAACCCTTAGCAAAAAAATCAACAAGCTTAGAGTCTATAGTTAATACTGTATAATTATAAATCTTGAAATCTCCTTTGTCATTACAAAGGATGCTGGGCCCCTCCGCAGAAGGTAAATTGTCAAGACCATCATGTACTTGGGGCAATTCTAATGTCTCCGTTGATTGCCCCTCTTCCTTCTTGTTGTTCCTCGTTACAGTGGGCCTGTGAAAACCCTCATCATTTCCCTCATTACTGGATTCCTCTTCAGGACAGTTATAGTTGTTGTTAAAATTATTATTAGTGCATGCCCCATTGAAATTATTGTTAACATTAGTATGAATCCTTATCCGTTCACTTCTCCGAACAGCTGTGACTTCACCTTCACTTTCATTACCCTGAAAGTCCTGAGAAGTTGTAGGATTATCATTTATTTGAGGCACTCTCCAGGCAGCAACTTGTCCCAAAGGAGGCAGGGGATATGCTTTATGATTTTTATATTCTAGGATGTCTCTCTCAATTTTGCGTTTTTTGTTAGCCAAAATTTTAGAAACCGAAGCTTCAATACTTGATAGAATTCTGAGATAATCATACCGATATCTCGGAAAATCAACATGTTGTTGTAATGAAGCTTCAAGTTTAATAAGTTCATCTTGCAAACTGTTAATTTCAATCACGTAAGAATTGATTAAAACTTCCATAAATTCAATTCCCTACCTATCAAATAGGTTCATAGGTTCATAGGTTCATACTAGGCTATCTGCCCTAGGGCATTTATAAGCCTAGCCAGAGTGTGTGTGGCTTTCACCACCCCTTAGGATGAGAATACTATACCCATTAGTTTGCTGTGCCTCTGTCCAGCAGTGACACAGAGATGACTCCCATCCACTCGTCAAGATTTCTCTTGAACAGAGTCAGTGAGGGTCTCTGCCTCACATGGACTGGGATTCTGTTCCATAGTGTAGGGAGTCTCTGGGTGATGAATCTGTCCCTCCAGCACGTCCTATTTATATCCGTGTTGAGGTTTAAGTCTCTTGCTCTCGTGGCTCTGGTGGATTTGGATTTTTTGAGGTGGAGCATGTCCATTTAATTCCGATTTGGACATGGCCTTGTATGTCAGGCACAGATCACTTCTGAGCAGACTGTATGGAACTGAATAGAGCTGGAGTTTCTTCAGTCGGGCATCGTATGACATATGTTTGAGCCCCTTTATCCTTTTGGTGAGGAACTTTTGGGGTCTTTCCAACTGCTGCAGGTGTCGGGTAAGGTACATTCCTCAATCATTGGTCTGATAAGTGAAGAGTACAGGGGTACAATGACCTCTCCTGATCTGGATGTGAATCCCTTCATGATCAGGTGGGCAATGCAGAAGGTCTTCCTAACCACTTTGGCAATGTGAGTGTCAAAGAGAGGTTACTGTCAACTTGGGTCCCCAGGTCTCTGATAACTTCTTCTGTGTTTAATGGATTACCACCTATGTGGTAATTAGGGGTTACCTTGTTTTTCCCAAAGGGTATGACTATACATTTTTTGGCATTTAGCTTAAGGCCATGGCTCTGGCACCAGTTATCCATTTCTATGAGACCTCTTTGGAGGATGTCTGTGTCTGATGGAGTGTCAATTATGGTGCCCAGTTTGCAGTCATCTGCAAATTTTGTCAGCCACAATCCCCCTATGTTTGCCTGCACTTCAGAAAAATAAATGCCGAGCAAGAGGGGCCCAGGACTGAGCCCTGTGGGACACCACTCATGACCGGCTTAGAGTCTGACATGGCACCAGCAACTCTAACCCTGTGTGTTCTGTCCTTGAGCCAGTTTGCAACCCATCTTGTGACATATGGGTTTACATCTAAGCTGGTGAGCTTTGCTATGATGCCAGTGGGGTATTGTGTGCTAGGTCAAGGTAGGCTGTGTGAACTGCCTTACCCTCATCAATGGCCTTAGTGACTGTTTTGAAAAAGTCGACCAAGTTCAAGAGGCAGCATCTGCCCTTGACAAAGCCAAATTGGGTAGGATCCAGTGTCTGTAGGTCCCCAATGTCTTTATTTATGAGTTCCATTATGATCCTCTCCATAGCTTTGCAGACAAGGCTCGTCAAGCTTATGGGGCGGTAATTTCCAGGGTCTGTAGAAGCACCGCCTTTGTGGAGTGGGACCACAGTTGCCATAAGCCATTCTTTGGGTACGTATCCTGTACTAAAGCTAAGATTAAACAGCAGCCTTATGTGTGGGTTTAGTTCCTCATTGAGTTCGTGTAGCACCAATTGATGCTGTGTTTTGTGCTTTAGAGAGAGCAGCTCTCACCTGGGCATCTGAGATGTTTGGGAGGCTAGACTCTGGAGGGATAGATATTTCTCATTTTGGGAGAAATTTGCACTGAACCTGTCTGCCAGTATGTTGGCAATGTCTGTGGGTTCAGTGATTTTTTTATCATTTTGGACTAATTCTGAGCATATCTGGGAGTTTCCACCCAGGTTTCTAACATAGCTAAAGAAGGCCTTATGATTGTCTTTTGTGTCATTAGCGATTTTTCTCTCAAAGTTGGCCTTGGATGATTTTATGAGTGATCGCAGATTTTTGCTAGTATTGATCAGAGATGCCTTCCCTTTTAGGGATTTTGCTCTGTCATGTAGTAGCTTTCTCCTCTTGTTGTAGAGTTTGTTTATGGCTGGGGTCCACCAGACTGGGCGCCTGCCTTTGGTGGAAAGGGTCTTGATTTTATTAGGGATTGCTTGATCCATACATTCCTGGAGGTGCTGAAGGCATTTGTAAGGGTTTCAGCAGCGTGGGTTGTGGTTTCCACTGGCTCGGGGCCTTGATGGATACCACTCCAGTCTTAAGAAGTGTGATGTTTGCTTTTGTAAAGTTCTTCACTCTGGTCTTTTCTGGGGATGTGGATCTCCAATGAGATTAATTTATGGTCTGATCTCACCAATGAGGGATATACTTCCGGTGTGGAGCATTTTGTCCCCATGTTTGTGATGATCAGGTCTAGTATATTTTCTCCTCTTGTGGGAATGGTGACTAGTTGTTCCATAGCATTTGGGCTAGAAGTTCTTTATGGAAGTCTGAGTTCTCAGTCAGTCCAGCGGGGTAACGCCACTGACGCAACCCCTTTGGAACCATTCCCTTGTCAATACATTCCCGGAGGTATGCGACCTCCAGTTGTAGTTTCCTGCACCGGAACTGTTTGATGTCAAAAATATTCAAGCTGTCAGAAAATGAACTCACCCATTCTTCCTGGGTGTCCGCTGCTGGAGCACTATCATTGTTGAAAAAATCCTTTCTTGCCAACATCGTAGCCAAGCTGGGGATAGTTGAGAGGCGTTGTGAAACATCAATTGGTGCATTATTACCTCCGGTTTCACCGCTAGCACCATTTCCAGCATGCTATTGTCTTAGTTCATTCTGTATAGCATTATATTCCACATTCGAAGGCACATTGCCTCTTCCTGTACCAGCGCTCGTCTGACCAATATTAGGCACTGGCGTAATTTGAGAGTAGGGTCGTGTGTTGCCTGCAAAAGGTTCCTGAAACTTTTGAGATAAATTATCTACTTTAGTCATAAGTAGATTGACCAAAATCGTTAGGTCACTCACTGAATTAGACTCCGATTGCCTCACTTGCTGCTGATTCCCCTCCGAAATACCAAGGGAATCATTTTGTGAAAACAAAATTGGAGAAGCAGTCCGATTGTGCTCACTGCTTTGTTCCGTTCCTCCCGTTCCACTCGACATGACAAACTGGCAAAAAGATGAAAAACTTAGACCTGGACTCCAAACACAAAAAGTGAAATAAGGAAGGAACTGGTACCAGAAAACGGAGCACAGTCAATTTATTAAATGAGCGCTTTCGGTAGGGAGATTTACCCCACCTTCTTCAGACTACAATAAAATGAACATCCACTTCTCCTCTGCTTAAATATTTAAGCAGTTACAAGCATCAATTATTCAATTGACATGCTATTAATTAGAAAACACTTGATTAAACATTCCAAAATACTAACTTAAAAATTTTTAAAAAACTTTAAATATAAAACAGCACAATCACTCATCTAACTCCCTTGACTTTGAAAAATATAAAAATAGTACTATTCATTATTAAATTCTATATATATATATATATATATATATATATATATATATATATATATATATAATATATGTATACAAAATACATAATACATATATCAGCAAGTTAAAAGGCATTAGACCCCACATTCACTACTCCTAACCCATCAAAAGCTTCTTATAACAATTTTATATACACATTTGTATTCATATATTTGTGTTCACAAAATACAGGGCAAAAATGTACTTTTGTGTGTTAGATTACAAAATGAAACACACTTATATCCTATTCCATGTACATTTCCCTGCAATTATTGTGTAAGCAACACACCCCCTAACAATCATCTTCAAATTATACTATATGTCTAAGTAACATCTAACACCCAAATACAACCCTTAGGTCTTAATTTAATTTAATTTCTTTCCAATTGTTGTAGATGTCTTGTAAGGTACATACCAAAAGGGGCGTTGTACTCTATAATGGGTCTAACTAATGAGTGTCGAGTAGAGGGCAATAATGACCTCTTTTTTTCTGGATGAGAATCCTTTTGTGATGAGATGAGCCATGTAGAAGGATTTCCTGACCACTGTGGCGATGTGATTATCAAAAGAGAGACTACTGTCCACCTGTGTCCCAAGGTATCTTATCACATTTTCAGCATTAAGTAGACTACCAGCTATGTGTTAGTTCATGGGTACAGAGTTTTTACCAAAGGGGATGACAATACACTTTTTGGCATTGAGCTTCAGGCCATGACTTTGACACCAGCTATCTGTCTCAGTGAGGCCCTTTTGTAGTTTGTCCACATCATTAGGAGTTTCGATTATGGCTCCTAGTTTGCAGTCATCTGCAAACTTTGCTAGCCAAAGACCTTCTGTGTTGGCCTGCACTTCAGAGAAGTAGATACCAAACAGGAGAGGACCCAGGACTGAACCCTGTGGTACTCTACTTGTCACTGGTCTGATGTCAGATTTGGAATTCGCTACTTTCACGGTGTGGGTTCTGTCCATGAGCCAGTTGGCAACCCATCTTGTGACATAGGGATTTATACCTAGTTTAGTGAGCTTATCTATAATTCCAGAGTGGGGGTTGGTGTCGAAAGCCTTGGTGAGATCTAGATAAGCTGTGTGAACCATTTTACCCTCATCTATGGCTTTGGTGACTGCTTCAAAGAAATCAATCAGGTTTAGGAGACATGATCTGCCTTTTACAAATCCAAACTGGGTAGAGTCCAGAGTTTGGAGATTATCAATGTCTTTGTTTATGAGTTCCACGATCACATAAATCTATGTACACCCTGACACGTTAAATGCTAAAGCATTACAATGCTGATCCAACTAAGCATATTTGGAAGCTCCTCTTGAGTGGAAATGGTGGCACCAATATCCACGACATATTCTATGATGGATGCCTGGAAGATGTCCCGTGTTGAACGGTTCACCAGGAATTCTTCGATGGTGACAGAGTTTGTTCTGCTGCAAGCCCACCATGAGTGACCTGACGATCTCCTGCCACATCCACTGCCCATCTGAGTGCTGAGTGGATCATGTCTGTGACATTGTGTTTGAGTGACCTGACGATCACCTGTTGAGTGACCTGACGATCACCTGCCTCATCTGCTGCCCATCTGAATGCCGAGTGTATCATGTCTGTGGCACCGTGTTGCACCTGCTCATATGTGCAATTCTGGTGCCCCACAGCATTTATGTTATGCACCACTTTGTTCCACAAGGCTTGTCACTCTTGCCTACCCCCCCCCCTTCTGGACAGCAGGACTTGGTAATGTTGTCTTAACCCCTCAATTATGAGGTTGTTTTCTGGCTCAGTGAAAGGTGGGTGGCATCTAGCTTGCATGATATCACAAGAAATACAAAAAAATGAGAACACATATCAGGATCACATATGTGGGTCTACAGTATGTACAGATACAGCAATTAAGGAAGGCTATCTGTATTCCCCACTTGATTACACATCTCATATGCAACAGTGTGCCTAACATACAAAGGGTGTGGAACCAAATAGGATAGTGACATAATTCTGTTTGTGCCATGACAGATACTCACATATGATCACACACCCAACACAGGAGTCCACTTGTAGTGTGGCCCATAACAGGACCCCCCATAACATAAGTATAAAACACAGTGCCAAACAAATAGCAGTATAGTATTACAACTGCTAACAAAGGAAGTATCCAGGAGACCTGTATATCTAGTTAAACAGACAGCATTATACCCTTGCCATACTCTACATCCTCTGTAGGTGTTACATAGCTGCAGATCAATGAAATGTCATCTGCACAGTTCTAAGAAAGGCTTACTGATGTAATCCCCCATTCCACCTAAATATATTCAAACATATACATCATGTTGGAAAAACGTTTACATACCTGATGGAGTACAATATTCCTCTTTTGAAAGATACAGATATATGTGCTGTGCCAATGAGCTCACCATAGACAGCATCTCTCATACACAAAGGTTCCCCTAGCTAGGAGTTTGCCTTTTTAAGATGGTTCTCATTAGCAAGTGATTGCCTCTGAACCAGTCTGTGGTTCAGGAATGATAACTGCAGCATACACAGCTGATTTTCAGTATAATCAGTCAAACAAATGCAACTAGTTAACAAGATATAAGGTGTCAATGTAGAATCCAACCCCTTTCTCATATATTGGCATGGAAATTACTGGGGTAAAGATGCTATGTCGGCACAGAGAGAATATTTGTAGCAGCTAATTGATACATACAGATATGTGTGCTACAGGATGCAGCTGATGCAATTGCAGGCAATGAGCATAGTCAGAAAGGCTGCAAAATGTGCAGGACAACAACATTTATGAGTAACGGTGTGACATGCGGCAGCCTTGGTATTCAGCCAGAGCCTGATTGAGGGAACCTATCTCACAGGAAATTGAGTTATGTGTTTAAGGTAAGTATGTTAGCCAAATATATCATTAACAGAGTAAAAGGCAACATGGTTATTGTGTCCTAGAACAAGGTAGGGGGTACATTTACCATTATGTCAACCATAGTCATGTGTTATGTTATGACAGTTATCTGGAACATGTGTGCTGGCAACCCTTGCTTCTAGCACGACCTCCATATGTGTATGTTACTTGTGCAGCACTGGTTGTTTGTAATATCAGTAGCATATCATTGTGTGCTGCAGTATATTACTGGCCTCATTTAAATTACTTACTTCAAAATCCTCTGTGATTGCATAATAATGCATGACCTGACACTCTATGCACTTTCTAGTATTGGAATAGGAATATGTTAACTGTGTTCATATCTGTAGACCTTTGACTTCCATCATTGAAAAGCAGACATTCCATCTGTACTGCTTTGGGTGGATAAACAGGTGTTGAGACAGTCATACATATCAGAATTCATAATGGTGATGTACACATACATTTATTTTAAGTGTTAAACATCACTGAATTTGAACCCAGGACCATGTGGACCAAGAATTAATGTTTTCAAAGTATTTTACAGACTAAGCTACTGAGTCACTATTATAGCAGCTATATTTTAAATTTTGTAGGTATAATTGCACACTTATATGCTGTTACAGACCTCATTTACATCTATTATTATATGTATAGCTTTATAGGGATGTGTTCCTCCACCAGAGTCCCAGTTAAACACCCATTTTTCCATTAATTCTATTTTAAATGTTGTAAATATAATTACAGTTACCTGCTGTTAGATACCACACTTACATCTATTATTATGCGTCTGGCTTTATAGTGATGTATTTCTATGCCAGAGTCCCAGTTACACTCCCATTTTCCCATTAATTTCTTAGCAGATCTGCACGATGCAGCACAATACACAGCATTACTTAAACACACTTGATG
This sequence comes from Protopterus annectens, assembly GCF_019279795.1. Taxonomy (NCBI): domain Eukaryota; kingdom Metazoa; phylum Chordata; order Ceratodontiformes; family Protopteridae; genus Protopterus; species Protopterus annectens. The sequence goes on along the minus strand of NC_056729.1, from coordinate 1,269,418,532 downwards.
GGAAAATAACAAGTATTATGTTTTGCTTAAAACACCTGTGTTAATTAACTGAATGTGTAGCTTGGCGGATTGATCCACTATTTTTAGGTGCAATGGTCCTGTGTTTGAAATAAGGACAAGTGTAATTTCTGAACGTGATTGCTATGTTTTCAACTACTTATATCAATGTACCACCATTTAGCATTGCTAAGGAATGCTGCACAATGCTGTGCATTGTGCAAAAAATTAAAAAAAAAAAAAAGTAAAACTGGGAGATAGGACAGTGTTGATATGGGGTGCAAGCAGGAGAAAACATAGTGAAAGGCAAATAGGTATGTGCAGGAAGGGTGTAGGAAAGAACCATAACTATTCATTTTTTCATCAGCAACAACTGTGCACTTTAACAGTTTTTTAGCTGCATTTGTACTATCACCACCAGAGAGAGGGGTGACAACATCATAACTGCATTGTCAAGCCAGCTGGAACAAATTAAGTGTGGACATGTGTGAAATGGAGACCTGTGCATGCAGCAATTTTTTTTTTTTTTGTGGTGCCCATTTTTTTTTTTTTTTTTTTTTGTTAAGGTTAGAGTAGAATGTTAGGGAAGGGACATATATATGTGTGGGGGAAGTACGCTGGGAATGTGAAGAAACTTTTGCAGATAGACAAGACAGACAAGACAGACAAGACAGACAAGACAGTAGATAGGGTTGGTGTGGGACACATGAGGGTGGTGAACACCTTGGTTGGGGAGGGTGTTGTGGAATCCCAGTCCCATGGATGTCAGACACGGTAGCAGTGTGACTGAAGTCCTCACCCATGGGACTGTTAGCACTACACCTTCACTGCTCCTGTGGAGGCAGTGGTCAACACCGGTGCCTGGGGACAGAATACCTCACCAAGATGGACAGCATGCTCTCCATCCGGTGTAGACATGTACCAACAGTTTGACGCAGCAGCCCACACACCATGCCTGGCAATTCATAGTGGGTGACATAATCACCCCTTCCACTTCCACTCCCAGAGGGGGGGACCACCCCCATCCTCTGGGGTGGAACTACATGATGGAGCAGGTAGTGCAGGGGCAGCAGAGGGGGCACCACGAGGCTGCAGTCCAGATATGCTGGGCCCTGGTGCCTCGTCCAGGAGAGCCAAGGTAGGTGGATCACCGGGAACCAGCCTACCTTGTCAGACTGTGGTAAATTAAATATAAACATAAGGAAAAATAAACATATACCAAAATGATTTAATTAATAACATAAGAGAAAGCAATAATGAGTACTGGAAAAAAACATAAAAATAATATAATGAGGAGCACAACAATAAATAATGAAAATGTAAGTTTTTAACAGGAAAGCAATATTAAATTATACATAAGACCAACATAAGAGATACTAGCAAATAATATGATAATATTAAATGATAATAATACATATAATTAATAAATAAAAGACGAGAAGGGGTGAGAGAGAAAAGAAAAACATTAGTAACTTCACAAAAATTTAACTACACAGACTACTAGTACATACTTCTAGATATGTTAGGTTTCACTTGTGATAATAGTGACTGCTTATATTGTATAGTGCCATTTTTAGGCAAAGTTCAAAGGACAAAACCACCACCATAACAGGTACAAGCATGCAAAATCTGAAGGTAATGCTACTCAATGCTAGAAGTCTAAACCTCAAAATGCACTCTCTCGAGGCACTCCTAAAAATGGAGAACATGGATATCTGTGCATTAACTGAGTCCTGATTCAAGGCTCCAGAGAGCACCCCTGCAATACCAGGCTACAACTCTTACCACACTTTTTGGCTACCAAACCAGGATAGAAACACTAAAGGTGGAGGAGTGTCCATATTAACCAAGGATATTCACACCACCAGGCTAGTTGCCCAACACAATGCATCTGAAATTCTCCAGGTGCAACTAACACTAGTTAAGACTGCAATCCAAACTGTAGCTCGCTACAGCTCCCCCACCATTCCCTAAGATTCTCACTACACCTTTCTAAACATACTGGAAAATATTAATATACAACCAAACACCCTAATACTGGGTGATTTCAACTACCCTGCCATTATAGGTTCATAGGTTCATACTAGGCTATCTGCCCTAGGGCATTTACAAGCCTAGCCAGAGTGTGTTTGGCTTTCGCCACCCATTTTAAATGAATTTTGCTATGCCCTTTTTCGAGGTTAGTATACTGTGCCTCTGTCTAACAGTGACACAGAAGTGATACCCGGAGTAAATCTATGATCTCCCATCCACTCATCAAGATTCTTCTTGAAGAGAGTCAATGAGGGACTCTGCCTAACCTGGACTGGGATTTTATTCCAGAGTGAAGAGCCTCTGGGTTATGAATCTGTCCCTCCAGCATGTCCTATTTATTTCAGTGCTGAGGTTCAAGTCTCTCAAGCGCATAGCTCGATGGGATTTGGATTTTCTGAGGTGCAGCATGTCCATTAATTCTGGGTTGGACATGGCTTTATACATCAGGCACAGGTCGCCTCTGAGCAGGCGGTATGCCACTGAGTAGAGCTGGAGTTTCTTTAACCGGGCAGCATATGGCATCTGTTTGAGCCCTTTGATCCTCTTGGTGAGGTACTTTTGGGGTCTTTCCAGTTGCTGCAGGTGTCTGGTAAGGTACATCCCAAAAGAGGCATTGTACTCAATTATGGGCCTGATGAGGGATGAGTAAAGAGGCACAATGACCTCCCCTGATCTAGATGTGAATCCCTTCATGATTAGGTGGGCTATATAAAATGTTTTTCTAACCACTTTGGCCACGTGGTTGTCAAATGAGAGATTGCTATCAACTTGGGTCCCCAGGTCCCTAATTACTTCTTCTGAACTTAATGGAATACCATCTATGTGGTAATTTGTGGGCACTTTGTTTTTGCCAAAGGGGATGACTATACACTTTTTGGTGTTTAGCTTGAGGCCATTGCTCTGGCACCAGTTGTCTGTTTCTATGAGGCCCTTTTGTAGGATGCTTGTGTCAGCTGGAGAGTTGATTATGGTGCCCAGTTTGCAGTCATCTGCAAACTTGGTCAGCCACAGTCCTTCCGTGTTGGCCTGTACCTCCGAGAAATATATACCAAACAAGAGAGGTCCCAGGACTGAGCCTTGTGGGATGCCACTTGTAACTGGTTTGGAGTCTGATGTGGATCCAGCAATTCTAACCATGTGGGTTCTGTCCTTGAGCCAGTTTGCAACCCATCTAGTGACATAGGGGTTTATATTTAAGCTGGTGAGCTTATCTATAATGTCCGAGTGGGGTATTGTATCGAAGGCTTTTCCGAGGTCCAGGTAGGCTGTGTGGACCACCTTCCCCTCGTCAATGGCCTTGGTGACTGTTTCAAAGAAATTGACCAGGTTTAAGAGGCAGGATCTGCCCTTAACAAAGCCGAACTGGGTAGGATCCAGAGTCTGTAGGTCCCCAATATCTTTATTTATGAGGTCCATGATGATCCTTTCTATAGCTTTGCAGACCAAGCTAGTCAGGCTTATGGGGTGATAGTTTCCAGGATCCGTTGAGGCACCATCTTTGTGGAGAGGGACCACTGTTGCTGTACGCCACTCTTTAGGTACATATCCTGTAGTAAGGCTGAGATTGAACAGTAGTTTTATGTTTGGGTTTAGTTCTTGGAGTTCATGTAGGATGCAGCCTGGGACACCGTCTGGTCCCATTGATGCTGTGTTTTTTGCTTTGGAGAGGGCGGCTCTTACCTGAGCATCTGAGATGTCAGGGGGGCAGGACTCTGCTGGGATAGATATTTGCTCTTTTGGTGAGGAAGGGGGGGAGAAGTTTGCGCTGAACCTGTCAGCTAGGATGTTGGCTATGTCTGTGGGTTCGGTGTATTTTTTGTCATTTTGGACTAATTCTGAGCATATCTGGGAATTCCCACCCAGGTTCCTAACATAACTAAAGAAAGCCTTGTGATTATCCTTAGTGTCCTGTGCAATTTTTCTCTCGAAGCTGGCCTTAGACGATTTTATGAGTGCCCATAGTTTTTTGCTAATACTGATCAGAGATGCCTTCCCTTTTTGGGATTTTGCTCTATCATGTAGTAGCTTCCTCCTTCTATTGTATAGTTTGTTTATGGCTGGGGTCCACCACACAGGACGCCTGCCTTTGGAGGATTGGTCTTGGTTTTGTTTGGGATCGCATGATCCTTGCATTCCTGAAGGTGTTCATAGAATGCGCTTATAAAGGATTCTGCAGTCTGGGCCATATTTTCCACAGGCCCGGGGGCTTTGAAGGATTCCACCTCAGTTTTGAGAAGTGTGAAATTTGCTGTTTTTCACTGTGGTTTTCTGGGCAGGGGCTGGGGTCAGGATGTGAATATCTAGTGAAATTAGTTTATGGTCTGATCTTACCAGTGAGGGATACACTTCTGGTCTGGAGCATAGAGTCACCATGTTGGTGATGATCAGGTCCAGTATGTTTTCCCCTCTTGTGGGAGTGGTAACAAGTTGTTCCATAGCATTTGAGTTTATAAATTCTAGGAACCTTTGGGCTAGGGTGTTGGAGCTAGAGTAATGCTCCCAGTCTATGTTTGGGTAGTTGAAGTCGCCCAATATAATGGTGTTTGGAGAGACCTTCATATTTTCCAGTGTTCTCAGGAAGGCCGAGTGGGGTTCCTGGGTTTGGGAGGGTGGTCTGTAGCAGGCTATAAACTGGAAGGCAGTTTTACCCACTGTTAGTTGCACATGGATAGTCTCTGATGCTTCGTGCTGTGCCGCCAACCTGGAGGTGTGGGTATCTTTGACGAATATTGATACTCCCCCTCCTTTTGTGGTTCGGTCCAAGTTTTGGGGCCGAAAAACATGGTATGAGGTATAACCTGGTAGTGCTGGGGTGCTCTCTGGAGCCTTGAACCTTAACTGGGAAAACTACTCGTGCACCAACACCTTTACCCAACGTTTTTTTGGAAATCATAAATTCCAATGCCTTGGATCATCTAATCCATAGTCCCACCAGGAGCTCCAATATCATAGACCTAGTCATTACCAACATGGGAAATCGATGCTCCAAACCTATTTTCACCCCCTCGTTGGTCAGGTCAGACCATAAGCTAATTACCCTTAACATCCACATCCCACCCCCAGTAAAGAAACATCCATAAAAAACTTGTCCAAGGCCAACTTCATGCTACTCATGTCAGAAGTTTCAAACTTCATGACACCCATGCAGATGGGAACTGAAAGTTTGACTGCTGAGTCCTACACTAAGGCACTGGACGAGCACATCCACTCATGCATGAATTGTGCCATCCTAAATAGAACCAAGATGCTCTCCTCCAAAAAAAGGAAGCCAATCTGGTGGTCCCCTGCCATAAACAAACTTTACAACAAAAGGAAGAAACTGTTGCAGAAAAGAGGAAAATCACAGGATGCAAAAAACTCCCTCACCAGCCTCAGTAAGAACCTGAGATCCCTCATAAAATCCTCCAAAGCCAGTTACGAAAATAAAATTGCCAAGGATTCCAAAAACAGCCACAAGGCATTCTATAACTATGTCAAGAATCTAAATGGTAATGCTCAGATCTGCTCTGAGCTACAACAGAATGGCATTAAATACACTGATCCCAAGGATATTGCCAATATCCTGGCAGATCAGTTCAGTGCCAAATTCACCCCTCCCTCACCCCCTAAATGGCCCATCTCAATACTGGAAGATTGTCAAATTCCAGTAATAACGGCCACACAGGTAAAAAACACACTCTCCAAAGCTAAGAATACAGCATCCATGGGACCACATAACATCTCGGGCTGGGTACTACATGAACTACAAAATGAACTGGCACCTCATCTAAGTGCCATGTTTAATCATACCCTCACCTCAGGCTTCGTGCCCACTGAGTGGAGCAGAGCTACTGTTATCCTACTCCACAAGGGGGGGATCCACCTTGGATCCCGGGAACTACTGCCCCATCAGTCTGACGAGCCTGACCTGCAAGGCCATGGAATGTGTTATCATGTAACTTATAAACAAAGACATTGGCAACCTTAAAACACTGGACTCTACCCAGTTTGGGTTCGTGAAGAGCCTATCTTGTCTCCTGAACCCTATTGACTTCTTCAAATCAGTCTCCGGAGCCGTGGACAAGGGTAAGGCAGTCCACACAGCCTATCTGGACCTTGCCAAGGCCTTTGACACAATCCCCCACTCTGGAATCAAAGATAAATTTACTAAGCTGGGCATTAATCCCTACGTCACTCGATGGGTTGCCAACTGGCTTACTGACAGAACCCACACTGTAAAAGTAGCTGACTAAAATCCAGCTCCAGACAAGTGATAAGTGGAGAACCTCAGGGTTCAGTCCTGGGACCTCTCTTGTTTGGCATCTACTTCTCTGAAGTACACGCCAACACTAAGGGACTCTGGCTAACAAAGTTTGCAGATGACTGCAAACTGGGAGCCATTATTGAATCCCCAAATGATGTGGATACTCTACAAAAGGGCCTTACAGAAACAGATGTTTGGTGACAGAGCCATGGGCTCAAGCTCAATGCCTAGAAATGTATAGTTATCCCCTTTGGGAAAAAACATGTACCCATGAATTATCACAAAGGTGGCAGTACACCAAACACCGAAAATGTGATAAGAGACTTAGGGACACAGGTGGACAGTGGTCTCACCTTCAATAACCACATCACCACAATAGTCAGGAAATCCTTCTATGTGGCACACCTCATCACTAAGGGCGTTTCATCCAGAAAAAAGGTGATTGTCCCACTGTACTCATCCCTCATTAGATCCATTATAGAATACAATGCCCCATTTGGTATGTACCTCTCAAGACATCTGCAACAACCGAAAAGGCCGCATAAATACCTCACTAAAAGAATCACAGGCCTAAAGCAGATGCCCTATGCTGACCACCTTAAAAAACTCCAGCTATACTCTGTCACATATCGTCTACTCCAAGGCGATCTCTGCTTAACATACAAGGCCATGTCAAACCCAGAGCTGTTAGATAAAAAAATCCCAATCCCTCAGAACCACATGCTCCAGGGATCTAAATCTTGTCATCACAATAAACAAAACATGGTGGAGGAATAGGTTCCTGACCCACAGACTCCCCAGACTCTGGAATAGACTGCCCATACATGTCACACAGAACGCCTCTTTGGCCCTCTTCAAAAGGAACCTTGATGACTGGATGGGAGAAATGAAATTCACCCTGGGGATCATGTCAGTTGCCCTGCTAGACAGGGGTCCAGGGAAGTAAATAGTGTGGGAAGAAATAGCCAGGGGAATTGCTATGGCTAGGCTTGTATAGGCCCTAGGGCCGATAGCCTAGTACCAACCTATGAACCTATGAACCTATATATTATGTTGTATGTACATAGCTCTCAAACAGTTAGCATGGGACATTAAGGGCCAAGCCATACAAAATGGTGGTACAAAGACACATCAACAAGGAACATTTTTACACAGTGTGCTCATACATTAGTAGCACTGTGTTGTGATAACAGATTTGCCATTAAATCCTTTTCCAAGTAATGTCATATATCTGAAAATCAAAGGACCACACATATGGGACAGGAGTTATTACATTCTGCAAAAATCATGACAATTGATAGGTATGTTTATGTATGCTAACTGCACTAGACAGCTGGGCATTTCTCAGTTGGCTGCCATGGGAGTAGAACCCACAAGCAGTGACTACAGGAAGACTGACCATTTTATTTTAATATTTCAGACCACCATCTCCTTTAGAACTTTTGTTGATTCCTGTTGTGTCAAATCGTGATTTTACACACATGCATAGCTCTGTCTAGTGTAGGATTAGAACCCTCAACAATGAGCTCAGGAGACTGAGCACTGTCTATGAAAGAAGTAATTATCAAAGCAACTTCAAAGATAAATTAATTATTAAAGCCTTCTAGCTTATCAGTGGGAGTGGTAAGCACTAGGTAGCCTATCTACCACAAGAGGAGTGGTTTCTGGCCCAGAAATTGTAATTTATTGGCCATTTGGGCAGTTTTTCCATCTCTTTCAACTTTCTGTTTTAAAAAGCCCATGTTTACATGGGTTTGCACTTGTTTAAGCTCAGCGGATCAAGTTTTGGCATCCCGCAGACTACAAGAGCAACAGGAAGGAGAAAAGAGATACTCTAAGTGCCTCCATTTTGATTTGTTCATAATTTACTGCTCTCTGCATTTGTTTTTTGTCATTTTTTCTAAATTTATCTGCATTTATTTAAACTGTATTTGCCTTAATATTGCTACCCATTCAAGTGTGCTAGCTTGTACTGTATTTAAAGTGTATTTGCTACTGTTCTAACTGCTTTTCTGACAAAAAAAAGTTCTAAACTTGTTTCCTGCCTTCCTGTAACTAGTCTAGTCCAGATATAGATTTGCTGTATCCAGGACTGTTTTGTAAGTTTCTGAGCCCCCCAGACCTTTCTGTGTTGGAGGGAAGCCTTCTAGCTTATCAATGGGAGTGATAAGCACTAGGCAGTCTATCTACCACAAGAGGAGTGGTTTCTGGTCCGGAAATTGTAGTTTATTGGCCGTTTGGGCATTTTTTTCATCCCTTTCAACTTTCTGATTTAAAAGCCTGTGTTTGAGCATTGTGCAGCAGTGCTCAGCTGAGGTAAACTATTACCGGTGCCAGAAAGTCTGCTCTTCAATTTTCCCCTTAGAACGTGCTTGTTCTTTTACTTCTTGCACTTCAGTTAGCATAATCAGCTAGCACTTTAACAGGCTTTTGTAGCATTTATTGTAGCACACTTAGGTGCTATCAGCACTAGCTGTTCCTATGTAGTAACAGCACCAGTACTTATTAGTAATGACCACCCCTCCTGGTAAGATTGTAGGGCAATTTCCTGTGGTTTCTCCTGCTAACCTGGTGCACTTGGGCATTCTGAGACAGTGTCTGAAACTGATAAAGCATGTAACCAAGGTCCAAATATACACCAAGAAACACCAGACAGTGGTACTGAGACTGTGTGGCAACTGTCTAATGTACACGGACAACCCCCTCCTCTTACCTCCCAACACTCATACCTATGATATATGCACTTATATCACCAAACTGGAAGCAGTGTATGCTCCAACCAAGACTGGACTAGCTGGTAAAGAGGAGAAGGTCAACACCTACAACTCACTACATAGAGTACACAGCCCTCCAAAACACCAACCATCACAACCCACACATAGAAACACAAACCATACACCCATCTTCATGGAGGATCTCAATAACAATTTATCCAAACAGAGACCCCTGAGACAGAAATGCACTCAACCAGCACAACACTACATCAGCCCCAGAACACATAGCTCACCACCATAAAGTGCCCCCTCAACCCAAGCCCTTAAGGTAAAACACTTTGCCCAATGTACTAATCATAGGAGACTCAATTTTAAGGTACACTGATATCCCACTCACTACACTGAACAAGGAATAGGTGACAGTCAGTTGTCTAGCAGGTGCCAGGATGCGCCATACAACACATGCACTCAGGTCACTCCACAACAAGTACAGGTATGACTCAGTCATTGTCCATGTGGGTGTGAATGACCTGAGACGTACCTCCCTGGACTACATGAAAAGAGATGTGATGGAACTCTTGGATTATATGCCCGAGGCAGGTATGACCCTAGCCCTGAGCAGTATTCTACCATCACCCAGAATGATACCACAGTACAAGCAGAAAATGATTGACTTCAACAATTGGCTAAGTTTCTGGTGTCATTCTAAGGGGATCCAGTATCTGTCTGCCTGGGATGTCATGATCGACAGAACTCGATGCTTTGCCAGAGATGGCCTGCATCTGTCACCCCTGGGATTCTGGGTACTGGCTAAGGCTCTTGCCATCCCTATAGTGTCTTTTTTTAGGCAGTGTTCCAAAGACCAAAATTCCACCATAACAGCTACAAACAAACGCAATCTGAGGGTCATGCTGCTCAGTGCTAGAAGTCTAAATCTCAAGATGCACTCGCTCGAAGTTCTCCTCAAAATGGAGAATGTCGACATCTGTGCTGTAACAGAGACTTGGTTTAAAGAGGCAGAAAGCACCTCTGCGCTCCTAGGCTACAACTCATTTTATACTTTTTGCCCCCAGAATATGACCGTAAGCTTCAAAGGTGGCGGTGTCTCCATATTCTTAAAGGATACACACACACCTCTAGATTGGTAGTGCAGCATAATGCAGCCGAGATACTTGAGGTACAACTAACACTGGATAAGACAGCAATGCAAGTCATAGCCTGCTACAGAACCCCAAACATGTCCTTAGACTCTCACTCCAACTTCCTAAGCACCCTGGGATCTATCAAGGTCCATTCCAATACACTCATACTGGGTGACTTCAACTACCCATCAATCAACTGGGAAAATGATTCAAGTACCAATGTACAGACCCAACACTTTCTGGAATTTATCAGTTTTAATGCTCTGGACCAACTCATTCTGACCTCCACTAGAGGAAGCAACATCCTCGACCTGGTTATCACCAACATGGGATGCCATTGTTCCACACCTATAGTCAATTTCTCCCTGGTTAAATCTGACCACAAACTGATCACTATGGAAATCTCCATCTCACCTACACCCCCTGCTAAAGTGACCACCTTGAAAAACGTCTCTAAAGCAGACTTTGGGCTCCTAAAAACACAATTGTCTAACTTCTCGGCCCCCATGCCAATGGAAAATAGCTGCATGATTGCTGAATCATACACCAGTGCAATGTATGAGCATGTACACAAATGCATGGACCTTGCTAAACCAAATTGAACTAAGATGCTCTCCTCCATAAAAAGGAAGCCAATCTGGTGGTCCCCAGCCATCAAGAAACTCTACAACAGAAGGAAGAAACAGTTGCAGAAAATGATGAATTCACAAGACTGGAAAACCTCCCTTAACAATCTCAACAAAAAGCTGAGATCCCTTATCAAATCCTCTAAGGCCAGCTATGAAGGCAGAATTGCAGCTCACACCAAAAACAACCAGAAAGCCTTCTATAGCTATATCATAAACCTCAAAGGCAATACCCAGATTTGCTCTGAGGTATTGCAGAATGGCACCTCCTATAATGAGCCGACAGATATAGCCAACATACTGGCTGACAGATTCAGTGCCAAATTTACCCCTCTCTCCCCCCCAAGGGTCCTATCACAATATCAGAAGAAAGCCTGGTACTCACCATTTCTCTGGCACTGTTAAAAGGTGCATTGTCTAAAGCCAAGAATACAGCGTCCATGGGACTTGACAATGTTCCTGTCTGGATCCTACATGAGCTACAAAATGAACTGGCACCACATGTGTGTGCCCTGTTCAATCACAGCCTTACCTCAGGCTATGTCCCTAATCAATGGTGCACTGCTACAGTCACCCCGCTCCATAAAGGGGGAGCGGCAACAGACCCTGGGAACTATCGCCCATTAGCCTAAGTCTGGTATGCACAGCTATGGAGCACATCACCATGGACCTGCTTAACAAAGATATAGACAATCTCCAAACTCCTGACCCCACACAGTTTGGCTTTGTCAAGAGGAGATTCTGCCTGCTGAACCTGGTTGACTTCTTTGAGGTAGTCACCAAGGCTGTGGATGAGGTTAAGGCAGTGCACTCAGCATATCTCGATCTGACCAAGGCCTTTGATACCATTCCACACTCAGGTATCATTGATAAACTCACCAAACTAGGCATCAATCCTTACATCACTAGGTGGGTTGCAAACTGGCTTACAGACAGAACCCACAGAGTGAAAGTTGCGGATTCCAAGTCAGACTGTCAACAAGTCATGAGTGGAGTCCCACAGGGCTCTGAACTGGGCCCTCTCCTGTTTGGCCAACTGGTACTGGGCCCTCTCCTCAGAAGTACAGGCCAACACAAAAGGACTCTGGCTGACCAAGTTCATTGATGACTGTAAGCTAGGAGTCATTACCAACTCCCCAAGTGATGGAGACATATTACAAAAGGGTCTCTCTGAGACCAATGACTGGTGTCAGAACCATGGCCTGAAGCTTAACACCAAAAAATGTGTTATCATCCCCTTTGGAAAAACTCAGTTCCCATGAATTACCACATTGATGGGATCCCACTGAACACTGAAGGGGCCATAACAGATCTGGGTACCCAGGTTGACAACCACCTCACCTTCGACTACCACATTGTCACTGTGGTCAGAAAGTCCTTCTAGGTGGTACATCTTATAACCAAAGGTTTCACATCCAGGAAGAAAGAGGTCATCATCCCTCTCTACTCGTCCCTCATTAGATGGGTCCATATCATTATTTAGAATGTTCAGATACTCGAATCCCTAAAGGCCGACACCACAATATTGAACCGCAAGTTAACCGAACATTAAAAACCATGAAATTCACAATATCGCATTTCTATAGTTGGCCACATCATGTTTACTAAGGTAAAACATCAGTAGGAGATTCCCTTATCCTGTATAGAAAACCAGCGTACATGTACAATAGATACTGACCTTAGGGTTATAAGTAGGGTTAAGGTAAGTGCATCTATAGTAATACATTTAACCTACATATGCAATAGATACTGACCTTAGGGTTAGAAGTAGGGTTAAGTGAAGTGTATATATAGTAATATATTTGTGTAGCCCAATAGAAACCTGTTTAAGTTGTATGTGTTTGCAGGTTTTGCTATAAATTAAGATAGTAATACTTAAGTTGTATACGTTCGACTATGTGTCATTGTCAGAAATGGCTAGTGCTCCTGCTGTACCTCCTGGTAGTCTAGGTACACGCTATAGGACTGTAACATCGCAGAAGAATAGGGAAATGCTGCATTTAGATGGGGTATCTCTATACATTAGAGAAAACTAGCAAAGATAGGAAATACTGGCGCTGCAAGTAAGTGCAAGGGTCGGGCAATCACCATGAAGCAGGTAGATGGGGAATTGTTGTTAAAGTCAGTATGTCATGCCCATCTACCAGATGCTGCCGAAGTAGAGCATTATATTGCTTGTCACCAACTCAAAGAGACACCCAGTTAAGTAGGGCTGCACCAGCATTAGTAGTGGATGACATTATTGCTAGCACTTCAGTAGAGAGTACCTTAAACTTGCCTTCTAGGCATTCCATGCTGCAACAAGTAAATTGTGTGCGATGTAGGAAGATGCTTACCTATAAAGTGGTATCAACCCCTTTAAATGAAGTGAATGCTACTTAGTGTGTATTAAAGGAAGGTTGCTTTATACAAAAGCGTAAGGTAGACCTTAATGCCAATATTCATGTGTTAGTGTTCAGTACGAAGGAGAATTTATAGGATTTATGCACATGTAAGTTATGGTTAATGGTTGGAGTCTTTCTCACAAAAGGTCAGCTGTGTCGGCAACTGTATAGTGTGCATGGGTTGATTTCAGTTGGAGAAAGTACTAAATGTGTGCCATTGGTGTATTGCTTAATGTCAAAAAAATCGTACAAGACATACAACTATTTATGGGAGTGTGTGCATGAGCTGATGTCATCTCTTGATCTAGTGGCTAGAGTAGAATTTATTTTATGTGACTTTGAAATGGCAGCTATGAAAAGCGTTAGACATAATTTCCATCAGGTAACATCTAAAGGGTGTCTGTTTCATTTCTCACAGGCTGTTTGGCGAAAGGTGCAGTCTCTAGGATTGGCTACTTTGTATGGCAAGTGTGTACATTTTCAGTTGTATGCGAAAAAGCTAATTGCTCTTTCTTTCATTCAGGAGGATGAGGTTGTTCCTGCATTTAATGCTTTGTGTGAGACATTTCCTGTTGAAGGGAAGCAGTTGTTGTCTTATTTTGCAGAGGTGTATGTTCTGGGACGTGTAAGTAAATAAAGCACTAGGTCTGCAAATGTGTCACAATTTCCTCCAGTGTTTCCTATTGCATTTTGGAATGTTTACTCTCTAAATGATCTGTCCCTTTCATGTACAATTAACTATGTTGAGGGATGGCATTGCCATGTTAGATGTCTTTTAGGTAGGCGTATTTCAGACATCCCAGCTGTTCTGAGTGTTCTAGTGCATGAGCAGAACAGGGTTAATGAGATCAGATTACAACTGCAGTCTGGTTGCTCGCTTTCACCTAAAAAGCATAGTAGTGTTGAAAAGCAGGCTCGTATGCAAGCAGTGCTCAGGAAAAGGAATGAGTACTCTGCGGGTGAATTCCTTTGAGCGATAGCTCTACTGTTGAAAGTGTAACATACAGTTGACAGTTTGAACTTACTACATAAATTAAACTTTTTCAGTACTTGGGTGTTGTTTGTTCACATTCACATACATTTGTGTGTTATGCAGATTTAATTAGCACAGGGGATACATGGGTGAATGTTCACAAGGGTGAAGTTTAGATTACTTTGTTTGGGTAGGCAGTACACAGCAGTAGGCGAGTTGGCCAACTATGGAAATTCGATATTTTGAATTTCGCTTTTTTTCACGTTCAGTGTACTTGCGGTTTGATATTTTGGTGTCAGCCTTTAGGGACTCAAGTAAATGAATGATTGAAGTAATGATATAGACCCCATTAGACCAATTATTGAATATAACCCCCCATTTGGCATGTACTTGACCAGACACCTACAACAGCTGGAGAGACCACAAAAGTACCTCACAAAAAGGATCCTAGGGCTTAAACACATGTCCTACATGGACAGACTCAAGAAACGTCAGTTGTTCTCAGTCTCTTATCATCTACTTAAAGGTGATCTCTGCTTGATTTACGCAGCCATGTCCGACCCAGCCCTACTTGAAATTCTACACCTAAAGAAATCCCAACCCCTCCACGGCACATGCTTCAGAGAGCACAACCTCATTACCACAATTAACAGAACATGCTGGAGGGACAGGTTCATTTCTCATAGACTGCCGATACTCTGGAATAAGCTTCCCATTCATGTCAGGCAGAGCATCTCCCTGTCTCTCTTCAAGAGAAATCTTGACGAGTGGATAGGTAACAGAAAGTTCTCTCCAGGGATCATTCCAGTTGCCCTACTGGATAGGAGCACTGTGAACTAACATCGGGTGGCACCATGCCTGAGCAATTTTTTTGGGGGCTAGGCTTGTAAAGGCTCCAGGGCCATTAGCCTAGTACACACCTATGAACCTATGAACATCTCTTTTTAAACTTTCTTGGTTAATGTTGCTTCAAATGCTGCACACATGGATAGCTGTCTAGGACTTCTGTTAACTTAAAAGCTGTTCATTTACTGAGTGCAATTTATATCAGCAGAACACAAGTTTAAACCGTAATCTGGGTATTGCACTGCAATTATTTATTTAACATTTGTTTGCCAGGAAAATCCGACTTGGAACAAAGCCAATTTTCAATGGAAGCCCGGGGAGAAATGCTCCAGATGCATGTCTTTGAAACATGGGAGGAAACTGGAGCACCTGGAAGAAACCCACATGAATGCAGAAAGCACATGCAGACTCCACACAGAAGGCACTCCAGCTGAGAATCAAACTGGAGAACCTCATGCTGTGAGACAACAATGCTATCGCTGCACTACTACACTGTTATTTGACATATGTTGGCACCTTATTTACTACTTCACTTTTATCAGTTGACTGGTGTCAGATTAGAACATACAAGCAATGACTACAGGAATACTGTACATTTTATTTGAAAACATTAAATTATCAATGCAGCATCGCCTTTTACACTGTATTACTGTATGTTGTTTCAAATCTTGCTTTAAAGACATATGAGTTGCATTACCTTACACATTTACCCTATTCGTTTTTTAATTGCAACCTACAGCATATTTCAGATAAAATGAGCAGAAAACAAGCTTGTCCCTTTTTCTGGGTACTGCACTGCAGTTAAGTTTGACATATGTTAGCACATTATTTAGTAGTTCACATTTATCATTTGTCTAGTGTCAGATTTGAACTCACAAGCAGTGACTACAGGAATACTGAACACTTTATTTGAAATACATTCATTATCAAAGCTTCATCTCGTTTTAACCTTTATTGATTTATGTTGCATGAAATCTGGCATTTACATACATAGACATCTGTCTAGGAGTTCTAACTTACCCATATACCCTGTTCATTTATTGAGTGCAACCTACAACATATTTCAGACAATTAGCAGATCAGAACAGTGACTCTTACTCTGGGTAGACCACAACATTAACTGATGGATGAAAGGTATTTTACATAGTAATGCATGCTAACTTGCTTTAACTTGCTTTACTATTTCAGATAGGCAGTGACACATTAATAAAGATGCAAGATGTCCCAAGTATGTCATACCTGACTGTTAATACTGCAAAATCTGTATTTACTTTATTGTATTATTAAGTTTTGCATTAAGACTGGAAACAACAAATAAACTAATAAAGCACAAAAAACAGGCAACCTTATGTCCGGAAAGCAAGCTTTAACCCAAAGAAAGCCAGGAACCAAAGCTTCTCCTTAACGCAAAAATTTTTAATATTACAAAAAAGAGCGTTTTCGCCGTGACTCCTGTCACAGCTTCATCAGAAGAAAGACATATGAAACAGCTAAAAAAACCTGTTTATATACTAAAAAACAGGAAGTGAACGAATAATTGTATTTCCTGCAACAGCTCAGTTAATATATTAATAAAAAATAAAAAATCGAGTTTTATAACTCATAAGAGAACATGAACAATAAATGTAAATTTTCATAAAACTAATTAAATGTGCCAAATGTACAAAATACACACATTAGATGTTAAAAATAATTTAAATAAGATAAAATAAAAGTATAAATATCCCCATCTATTCTCCTATATATTTGTAGAATAATTAAAATATGTTTAAAATACCACTAAAGTCACCTAAAGTAACTCTTTAGTTTTAGTATACATGATATGTTACAGTTTTCATTCAGACCAGGTGGTCTGAATGCGTCTAAATTTAATTGCCAAGTCAATTCTACATTTTCAAGAATTATTGAAAAAGGGCCCCCTCTATTCGTTGGAAGGACCTGATCTATACCCATAAAGCTAAAGGTGTGACCTGGGTTGCTGTTTACATGTTTAGCCAAAGCATTTTCCAAGAGGGGTTTTTTTATTGCATAAGAATGTTGATAAACCCTCTCTTTTAGTTTACGGTTAGTCTTCCCTATGTAAAAAGATGGACAACAATTACACAGGACAATATAAACAACCGACTTTGATTCACAAGTTATCTTATGTTTAATCAGGAACTTTTTATTCCTAACTGTAAAAGAGTTACCTGTTCTCATAAATTTACACATATTACAGCACCCGCATTTAAATGAACCCCTAAATCTAGTAAAGTCAAGGGAATTAGATGTGTGTTGTAATAACTCTTTGAGGTTGCTGCCTCTTCTGTAAATAACAAAGGGGCGCAGACCTAACTTGTCAATTAAATTTGAGGAATTAATTACCAATGGCCAATTTTTTAAAATAATGGCCCAAATATCCATAGAGTTTAAGTTGTATTGAGTAATAAAACTCAAAGAAAAATTCCTCCGCTGTTCTGGACAAGTAATATGGTCATTTTGATTGACAGTTTCATTGTCAATCGTTAACTGAACAGGATTGTATTGGTCAAGTAGAGGTTTATAAAAACCTTTTACTCGTTTAGAGTCAACTTCAAAAATGAGATCATAAATAAGTGGTAAAGGATATCCACGATTCAAAAATAAATCCTTTAAGAACTGACACTCAAGTCTGAAGTCACATAATGTACTGCACATCCTTCCTGCACGAACCAACTGCCCCTTGACAATAGACTTTTTTTGTTTAGGTGGATGTAAGCTGGTGTAGTGCAGGAAAGAGTTGCAGTAGGTTGGCTTTCTAAAGATCCTAGAAAAATAGACACATTCATTAAAATCTTTAGCCAGTCTCACATCAAGATAATCAACTTCAGTTGTTGAAAATTTGTGTGTAAATTTCAAAAACTGTGTAGTAGTGTTTAAGAAATCAACAAAAATTTTTGCCTCATTTTCACTACCCTTAAAGAGAATGAATATATCGTCCAAGAATCTAGTGTAGTACTTAACGTTCTGCATAAGAATTTCATTGGACAATACAAAATGTTTTTCCCAGAAAGCTACAAATAAATTAGCCACGCAGGGCGAGCCCATGGCTATTCCACACTTTTGTAGGTAAAAATGCTGGTCAAATGTTAAAAAGTTAGAGGATAGCACTATACCTAAAAGTTCAACCACTACATCTATCTCAACCTGAGATGCATTAAGATCTTTAAGAAGTAGCTGAATCCATTCAACTGCCTCATTGTGTGGAATAGATGTATATAAATCAATAACATCAATTGTCAAAAAGTTCAAGTGAGAGTTGAAATTAATGTTGTTAATATCGTGCAAAAAAGACCATGAGTCCTTGCAAATAGTAGATATTTTTTTCACATATTTTGACAAAATGTTATCAATTAATTTTGAACAAGGGTAGGTCATAGATGACCTACCGTCAATAAGTGCCCTCATAGGGGGTTAGATTGGTCTTTGTGTATCTTCGGTATTCCGAACATTACAGGTAACTTTGGTGAAATAATATCGATGTAATTGTACGTATCTAAATCAATTTTACCTGCAAGAAAGAGGTCACGGAAATAGCCGCGGATACGACCATATGATACATGAATCTCATTGAGAGAAGAAGTTTCATAAGCAACTGAATCAAGTATCTGAAACATTCTCTCCTTGTATTGATAATCATCAAAGACCACCAGCCCACCCCCTTTGTCAGGTTTTAAAAACCTGACAGGTAGGGACCTAAGATTGTTCAGCCATTGGCGTTGCTCAACAGATATATTCATGCTTTCAAAGCTTGTGTTCATCTTATGTGTAGCAAAAAGATGTCTAATGTCTATCTCACACATTTGTTCAAAAAGTAATAGATTAGGCTGAATAGGAGGGTTAAAAACACTAGATAGCCTGAGTTTATTACTAACATTTGTTGCTTCATTGTTAAATAACAATCTCAAATTTAACTTACGAATGAAGCACTTCAAATCAATAAGGACTTTGGCTACACTCCCATAGGTACTTGGAGCAAAAGTGTACCCCAAAGCCAGGAGTTCAACAAGGTCAGAGTCTAACTCCAAAGTTGAAAAGTTATAAATCGTAAAGTCCTTCTTGTGGTTGGTGTATATAGTAGGCACAAGTGGATGATTTCGGGATTCAATGAGGGTAGCCTCATCAATTATTGTTTCCTCCGATTCGTGTTCCCTACATTTCTCCTCTGTTGGTTCCCTAAAAAAACATTCTCACTCGGGGTCGTGGCTGGGCCTTGATTAAACTGACCAGCTCTATCAGTTGGTTTTTTGTTTTTATTATTATTATTTACAGTAGTAGACCCCTTTATCCTATTGCTTCTTCTAACACCCTGAGTAGAAGGGGTACTCTGTTGTTCCCCATCCGCTTCTTCATCAGGCACGACATCAGTCTCCATAGTAACAGAAGACCCATTTGGTCCTGCAGAATTAGAAGCTGAACCTCGAATCTGTAAGTTAGGGTACGCTTGGTTGGACTGATATGCTGTCCTATCCCTCACTAACTTTTTGTTTTTGTTAGTTTTTAATTTAGTTAACAAAGCATCAATGCTAGAAAAAATATGATCATAATCGTATTTAAATTGTAAGAAAGACATATCAGTTTTAATTTCATCATCCAAAATATTAACTTCAGATATAAGTGACAGTATATTAACATCATAATGCTTGACAATAGTATTTAACAATTGAAAACCTTGTTCTTGAAATAAACATTTCAGTTCTAGAAAATAGGCCTGATCAACCAACAATCCTGAAGGAATGAAATTGCTCCGTAAACCTTTTGGAATTAACTTTTCTTTAATGCATTGCCTAAAGTATGCAGCTTCCAGCTGCAGTTTTTTAAGTCTGAGTAACTTAAAGTCAAGTACCTTTAGGCGTTCGTTAATTTTGTTGGTGTCCGTTACTGAAACAGGAGCATTACAGTCATTTAAACAAGTCACTTCGGAAGGAAGGAAAGAGAACGGGTTTTCTTTATTTATCCAAGCTGCCAAAGGTAAGCGTTCCACTTCCGAATAAGCCTGTTGCCCTTCATTCACATTGGAAACAGGTAGTGGTTGTAAATTTGAGTTAGCCACTGGAGCGTAACTTAACACAGGTTCATTTTCAACCTGTTGTAGTAGTGAAACCACAGCAGTCTCCCTTGACGTTGACGAAAGATTATTTTGAGAAGACAAAGTCACAGTACCTTGTTTGTGGCCTCAGGGAGGTAAACCTCTTGGTGGTTGAGCTGCCGGAAGTGAGGAAACACTCCCTACTGAAGCAGAAGCTGCATGCCGTTGAAGTATAGTGGTCGAAATTT
Organism: Protopterus annectens; assembly: GCF_019279795.1. Classification (NCBI taxonomy): domain Eukaryota; kingdom Metazoa; phylum Chordata; order Ceratodontiformes; family Protopteridae; genus Protopterus; species Protopterus annectens. The sequence continues at coordinate 1,269,398,278 of NC_056729.1, read as the reverse complement.
CCTCAGTGGTAGAAGAAGGGTGCTGTTCAATAGCATCCATACGCACATGCAGAGCTTCAATTTTTTGGGAAATTGAAGCCAATAAAGATAAAATATCCACATCGTTCAAGCTTTTTACTTGTTGGATAGCTGTCCCAAATAGGTTAGGGCTTACCGGACTAACAGGAGTGCCTGTATCCATAGAGACAAGCAGACTGGAAACAACAAATAAACTAATAAAGCACAAAAAACAGGCAACCTTATGTCCGGAAAGCAAGCTTTAACCCAAAGAAAGCCAGGAACCAAAGCTTCTCCTTAACGCAAAAATTTTTAATATTACAAATGACTCCTGTCACAGCTTCATCAGAAGAAAGACATATGAAACAGCTAAAAAAAACTGTTTATAAACTAAAAAACAGGAAGTGAACGAATAATTGTATTTCCTGCAACAGCTCAGTTAATATATTAATAAAAAATAAAAAATCGAGTTTTATAACTCATAAGAGAACATGAACAATAAATGTAAATTTACATCAAACTAATTAAATGTGCCAAATGTACAAAATACACACATTAGATGTTAAAAATAATTTAAAGTAAGATAAAATAAAAATATCCCCATCTATTCTCCTATATATTTGTAGAATAATTAAAATATGTTTAAAATACCACTTAAGGGCACCCCTTCGGGTATATTAAGACAAAGTGTGGAATAGCCATGGGCTCGCCCTGCGGGGCGAGTGTGGCTAATTTATTTGTAGCTTTCTGGGAAAAACATTTTGTATTGTCCAATGAAATTCTTATGCAGAACGTTAAGTACTACACTAGATTCTTGGACGATATATTCATTCTCTTTAAGGGTAGTGAAAATGAGGCAAAAATTTTTGTTGATTTCTTAAACACTACTACACAGTTTTTGAAATTTACACACAAATTTTCAACAACTGAAGTCGATTATCTTGATGTGAGACTGGCTAAAGATTTTAATGAATGTGTCTATTTTTCTAGGATCTTTAGAAAGCCAACCTACTGCAACTCTTTCCTGCACTACACCAGCTTACATCCACCTAAACAAAAAAAGTCTATTGTCAAGGGGCAGTTGGTTCATGCAGGAAGGATGTGCAGTACATTATGTGACTTCAGACTTGAGTGTCAGTTCTTAAAGGATTTATTTTTGAATCGTGGATATCCTTTACCACTTATTAATGATCTCATTTTTGAAGTTGACTCTAAACGAGTAAAAGGTTTTTATAAACCTCTACTTGACCAATACAATCCTGTTCAGTTAACGATTGACAATGAAATTGTCAATCAAAATGACCATATTACTTGTCCAGAACAGCGGAGGAATTTTTCTTTGAGTTTTATTACTCAATACAACTTAAACTCTATGGATATTTGGGCCATTATTTTAAAAAATTGGCCATTGGTAATTAATTCCTCAAATTTAATTGACAAGTTAGGTCTGCGCCCCTTTGTTATTTACAGAAGAGGCAGCAACCTCAAAGAGTTATTACAACACACATCTAATTCCCTTGACTTTACTAGATTTAGGGGTTCATTTAAATGTGGGTGCTGTAATATGTGTAAATTTATGAGAACAGGTAACTCTTTTACAGTTAGGAATAAAACATTCCTGATTAAACATAAGATAACTTGTGAATCAAAGTCGGTTGTTTATATTGCCCTGTGTAATTGTTGCCCATCTTTTTACATAGGGAAGACTAACCGTAAACTAAAAGAGAGGGTTTATCAGCATTCTTATGCAATAAAAAAACCCCTCTTGGAAAATGCTTTGGCTAAACATGTAAACAGCAACCCAGGTCACACCTTTAGCTTTATGGGTATAGATCAGGTCCTTCCAACGAATAGAGGGGGCCCTTTTTCAATAATTCTTGAAAATGTAGAATTGACTTGGCAATTAAATTTAGACACATTCAGACCACCTGGTCTGAATGAAAACTGTAACATATCATGTATACTAAAACTAAAGAGTTACTTTAGGTGACTTTCCCCCTTGTTCTTTGTCTTAATATACCCGAAGGGGTGCCCTTAAGTGGTATTTTAAACATATTTTAATTATTCTACAAATATATAGGAGAATAGATGGGGATATTTTTATTTTATCTTACTTTAAATTATTTTTAACATCTAATGTGTGTATTTTGTACATTTGGCACATTTAATTAGTTTGATGTAAATTTACATTTATTGTTCATGTTCTCTTATGAGTTATAAAACTCGATTTTTTATTTTTTATTAATATATTAACTGAGCTGTTGCAGGAAATACAATTATTCGTTCACTTCTGTTTTTTAGTATATAAACAGGTTTTTTTAGCTGTTTCATATGTCTTTCTTCTGATGAAGCTGTGACAGGAGTCACGGCGAAAACGCTCTTTTTTGTAATATTAAAAATTTTTGCATTAAGGAGAAGCTTTGGTTCCTGGCTTTCTTTGGGTTAAAGCTTGCTTTCCGGACATAAGTTTTGCATTAAGTTATTACAGTAATGATTTTCCTACTTACCACATGCTTGCCTCATGCTGGCCAAATGCCTTGCTTGGGACTGGACATTGCAAGCCCTCTCTTCTGCAGCTGTGGTAGGAGAAGTAAGTCATTATGCATACCAGTTTTGCAAAGATTCGGCTTGCATATTTACAAATTAATGGAAAACATACTTACATATCTGTGGGGTGTTCCCAGCCCTAGCTTCTTGGACCCAGGTGTCCAAAGTTTCCCTCTTCCTACATCTCAGGTTGTCGTAGTGGTGATGAAACTGCTCACCAATAGGGGGGGTACCAGTAGCACTGGTTAGGTCCCTGGCCAAATGATCCCAGGCCTCAGAATGTACTCTGAGCCCTGGTAGTCACTCTGCAGCATCCAGGGTCCATATTGGTCTACCAGGAGTCCAACAAAACCCTGTGGTGTGTGCATTAAGTATTGTGATCTGTAGCGTGTAAGACTAGATAAGGGGTTCACATCTCATTGCAAATGACTTGGTGTGTGTGTGCTGTGCAGTGTTTTGTCAACATAAATTGGTAGTAGCACTATTCTCACTGTAGCCAAGTTGGAGTGTGTGAATATTTAGGTAGAGCATTTTACATAAGCCTATGGGATCATAGCATCATTGGAATTTATTAGGCTAATGGCCAAAGGGCCCTTACAATCCTAGCCAAGTTCTTACCCTCATTTACTTGATCAGCACCTATTGTCCCTGTCCAAGATGGACATGGGTAGAACTCCCATGGTGAAATTACGGTCACCCATCCAACTGTACAGTTTGCAGCTGAAGAGGGCCATTGAGGTGCTCTGTTTGACATTAAATGGAAGTCTGTTCCAAAGGTTTGTTTAACTCAGGCAGACAAATCTCTCCCTCCAGTATGTTTTATTAATGTCACATACCAGGTTACAGTTTTAACAGTAAGTAGCCCATGTACCATTTGACTTATGGATATGCAGCATTCCCAATAAAGCAGGGTCATAGATTCCCTCTTATGGAAGGAAGAGATCACCTCTGAGATCACCTCTGAGTAGTTTGTATGACACAGACTAAAGTGACAAGATTTCAGACAATCACCATAGGAGAGATGTTGAAGACTTGAATTTCCCTTATGAGAAACCTTTGTGGTCTCTGCAATTGCTGCTGGTGCTTGGAAAGGTACATAACAAAATGGTGACTGCACTCAATTATTGGCCTGATGAGGGAAGAGTTCATAGAGGTTATAACTACTACTGATTTGTGTTACAATGCCCTCACTGATGACATTATTTATTTATTTATTTATTTATTTACATTTATTAACCGGGAATTGTCTGACTGGGCTGGTAGCCCATTTTCATTGGAGATCTGGTGAGAAAAGCTCCAGACAAATCAACAAACTTTAAACAAGATTGTAAGCAGCAACAATTAATAAGAACATAGTAGTTAATATAGTCTAATAAAACATTATATTAGTTAAATGTAACATTACATTAATACAATACTCATAAAACAAATAGTTCTAATTACATATTATAGCAACTTGCAGCAGTATAAATGAGTTTATGAGAACTCCACTAGCAAACAGCTCTAGTTGTTTTAGATGAATGATAGTACAGAGTTGAGATTATCCAGGTGAAGTACAGGGGCAGAGCCATCTGCTGGTAAGATATTCTTTTAGGCTTTTTTTGAAAGAAGAGGTGTTTGTATTCTTTTGGATGTCCTGAGGTAGAGCGTTCCAAACTTTGGCTATTTTATTGGAGTAGAGGGAATCGCCATGATAGCTGTGCGATGGGGTAATTTTTAGCAGTAACTTGTCAGAGGATCTAAGGGACCTGCAGTTAACATTGGGTTGGATCAGGTTAGAGAGGGCAGGGCAGTTACTGGGGTTGTGGAAGACTTTGTGGGCAAAGCTAAGTTGGTTTAGAGTTAGCAAGTTGGGTTGGGAAGTTCCAGCCATTTGAGGTGCTGGAGAGTAGAGCAACAATGTGTTTTGTGAGGGTGATTGGCTGCAAACCTGGCTATTTTGTTGTAGCAGGATTCTAGATTATTAAGGTCAGTCTTGCATAGGTTAGTGAAAATATGTGAACAATAGAGGAAGGTAGATATTAAGTGGGCTCTAGCAGTGGCTAGTCTGGCATGGTGAGTGAGGTAGGGTTTGGCCCTGTAGAGAGTACCTAGTTTGACATGGACCTTTTTGATTGTCAAGATGTGTGTATCAAATTTTAGTCTGTTATCGATTGTAACTTCAAGGAGTTTAGTCTGATTAGTTGGGTCGATTTTTGTTCCATTGGAGGAGTAGATACTGAGGGGTAGTGGGCTTACCTAGGATTATTTTTTGGTGAAAATCATTAACTTGGTGTTATTTGTGTTTAGGATTAGTTGATGCTTGGAGAGGAATGTTTCTATGTCCAGGAATGATGTTTGCTTTTTTTGTTGAAGTTATTGGGGAGAATGGAGCAGAGAAGTGTGGAGTCATCTGCGTATTGCATGATAGTTGCATGTTGAGTGGCGGAATTTCGGTTGTTGGTGAATATGATAAAAAGGAGGGGCCCAAGTATGGATCCTTGTGGTACTCCAGTATGGACAGGCAGTGGAGGAGAGAGATTGTTTTCCCATTTAGTAGCCTGTTGATGGTTTGAAAGGTAGCTGTGGAACCATTTTAGGGATGAGTAGTTGAGATTGTAGTTTGCAAGTTTGTTGAGTAGCAATTGGTGAGACACGGTGTCAAAGGCCTTTGACATATCTAGAAATATTGCAGAGATCCATTGTCTTTCATTTTTAGGTGTTGAATGGTATTGGTGAAGGTAATTCGGGCAGTGTTAGTACTGTGCTTGTGCCTGAATCTGTGTTGTGAGGGGGATAGCAAGTTGTTTGTGGTGAGATGATTTAGAAGCTGTTGGTGGATACATTTTTCTAGTATTTTAGCTATGGGAGACAATATGGCAATTGGTTGATAATTTCAGATTTTTCTAGAGAGGCCGCCCTTGTGAAGGGGAATGATGTAAGAAAATTTTCAGAGGTGAGGGACATAGTCTTCAGAGATGGAGAGATTGCTTAGGGTGGATATGGGGTAGGCTATGGATGGAGCAGCTATTTTCAAGAATTCATGGGGGAGCTGATCTATGGCAAGACAGCAGGGTTTTAGTTTACTTAGGAGTTTTTTTTATGTACATAGTCTGAATGGGTTTGAAGGAGAAAGAGTTTGTGTCTTTGGTGCTGGGAGGTATGTTTAGTGGGCAGAGTTGTTTGTTGTTTAGGAGGGTAGTGATTGAATTAATAAAGTGGGAGTTGAATTGTGATGCTATGGACTCCGAGGTATTACCTGTGGAGGGATCTGGGGTGGTGGCTTTACTGGGGTTAAGGAGGTAGTTGATGTTTTGCCAGAACTTTTGTGGGTGGTTCAGGTACTTTTGTTGGGTGGATTGAAAGTAAGTTTTTTTGTCAATGGATATTTTTCTCTTAGCTTGGTTTCTCAGTTGCTGAAATATAGAGAAATCATTTTTATTTTTGGTTGTACAGTAATGTGATCAGGCTTTGCCCCTTTATTTGAATAGAGCCTTAGTGTCATTAGACAGCCATGGTAATTGTTTGACTTTGGTATGAATTTTCTTGGTGGGGGCAAGATTATTTAGGATTTCAAGGACTGTATTATTAAAGTATTCAAATGCAAGGTCTAGTTGTAGGGTTTTTAATGGGGACCAGTCACAATGTTGTAGTAGTAGACAATGTTTCTGGAGAGAATTTTTTCTTGCTCCAGGTGTATTTGAAGGGAATGTATGTTTGGGATTGAATTATTTTTCTAACTAGGAATGTGGGAGCATGATTGCTTAGTGAGATAGGTAGGCAACCAGCTTGGTGCCCAAGGTAAGGATTGTTGGTTATTATCCAGTCAAGTATTGAATGTTTTTTTGAAAGTTTGTTGGTGCGGGGTGGGGCTATTAATAGTTTGAGTGAAGTTGTACAGGTTAATGAAGTTAATGGGACAGGAAGAGAAGCAGGAGAGTCAGTCAAGGTTAAAGTCACCAAGGATGACAGTTTCCTGGCTGAAAGAGGAAGCAGACCAAGACAGGAGGGGTACAATACTGGGAAGGTTGTTTCTGCGAGGTAGGTATACATCAATAATATTAATTTTTGGGGGGGGTTAAGTTAAAGGTGTTTGACTAGTATTTCAGCAGTGGGGATGTCTGGGGTAGTACAGCTTAGTTTTTCCACTGTAAGGGAGTGGACATGAGCAAGATATAATGCCCTTCTTACCACTATGGAGACATGGTGATCTAAGGTTAGGTAGGTTAAACTTGTGTGCTCAGGTCTCTCACTCCTGAGTATGTACTTAAGGTGCTACTATTGATGTGCTACTTAGCAGGAACATTGATGTTACTGAAAGGAATGATACTACATATATTTGCATGGAGTTTAAGGCCATGACTGTGGCAACAATCATTTTTTCATGTAAGACCCTCTTGTAGGACGTTGACATAATTTGACATCACGGTTATACTGGTACATGGTAGGAATGTCAACAAAAAGCTCCACTCACTGGAAGCTGTCCCCACCTTGAAAGATGCAGACATTTATGCAGTCACAGACACCTGGTTCAAGACTGTAGAGAGCACCACAGCCATACCAGGCTACACCTCCTTCCACACGTTCAGAACTTAAATGTAAAGCATGCAAGGTAATGGAGGTGGTGTATACATATCCATTAGGGATAGATACACATCCAGATTGGTTAGACAATATGATTCACTGGAGAAACTGCAGGTGCTATTGACTGCTTTTAGGGCAACTAATCAAACCATTGCTAGCTACAGGAGCAACTCCATGAATCAGGACACCCACTGTGCTTATTTGGATCTACTTGAGTCTATCAAGATACATCCAAACAACATGGTTTTGGGTGACTAACTACCCAGCAACTGTTTAGATTACTCATTCTCAAACTCACTTGTCCAAAGTTTAGTCAACTTCCTTAACTAAAATGAGCTGTACTAGCGGTTGACTGGAGTCAGATTAGAACACACAAGCAGTGACTACAGGAATACTGTACATTTTATTTGAAAATCTTTTTTTTTTTTTTCTCGATAATCATTTTTATTGTTTTTCAAAACCATAATACAATTCACACACTATTTACATTATGTACAAAATTGCTTCCAATGTTTAGTTCCATTTCAAATATCCACATCATACATTAACAATAGATATCGTATTAATCAAGTAAAGGAAAGCAAAAAAAAAACGAAAACATTTATCAGAGAAAATTAAAAACAAACTCAAGCCAACAGTCTGTATTGTTTCTACATCTTTTATCCAATCTAAGATTGTGTTTGTTCACTTACTGTATGTCCTAAAAGAAAGTGGATAGGAACCTCTAAGCCAATATAATATTAAAGATTTGCTCCCAAATTTTTATACTATTTATACTTTTCTTGTTGTTACTAATTAATAATTTATGCGCTAAAATATGCTTGATCGCTAACAGCCTGAATTTTTGCCACGATGTCTGTGCTGGGTTCAACCAATTTGTGGCTATATATAATTTCATTAATAAACCGATATTCATAATTACGATCCTCTTTGATTTGTCTAAATTCTCCGGTGGGATGTGTAGAATCAAAAATTCCCAGGTGAATGTTGAGTTTTGGTAACCCATTTTTTGTAACTGCAATTTTAATGAGTTCCACAATTTATAAATGCACTTGCAACTCCAGAACATGTGTAGCAGGTCCGCTGTCTGATCTAAACACTGTGGACATTTAGGTGAATTTTTTGAATCAAATTTATGAAGAGTGAGATGGGTATAATACGCATTGTTAAATATCATCAGTTGAGTAAAGACCAGTTTTTGAAGGGATACTGATTTCAATGTTAAGTTGAACGTCTCTGCTATCTTACTATCATCTAGGGATACCAATTTCTCTTTCCAGTATTTCGATAAAAGAATATGATTATTATATTTCCTCTCTTTTATCATTTTATACGCGGAGGATATGTATTTTCTATCTTGTTGCAATGCTTCCCACAGATTGCGAGAAATAACTAGTTCCTCTTCTTTGATTTCGGAGCTATTAAAATAATTTATGGCAAGATCTTTTATCTGCCTCATTATAATTAAATAAGAAATGGGAAGATTCATCTCTTTTAAGATATCATGTACCGCTACTCCTAAGAAGGTATAAATCAATCACAGTTAAATCCTTAATAAGGGAAATTTCTTTAAATCTATCAATTGACTACCAATAGTCATGTTAGGATTCCCATGAAACGGTTGAAACATCATCATATATTTTAATAAGTTTAAAGAGGCAAACAGAGTTTGAATTGCCATTGCCCATATCTTAATGTGCTCCATTAAATCATATTTGCTCAGTGTTCGATTATTTAAAAATGGTACAGCTTTAACGTTAATTCCTGCTCCTTTTATATGTTTACAAGTTAGAAGCACCCATTTGGGTATCCATTTTCTACTATTACTGTCCAAGTAAGACACCCTTAAAATCCTATTGGCCTGAATCACTATATAATACATCTCAAAATCCGGTAAATCCACCCCCCCCTAGTTTTAGGAGCCATCAGTTTCTCATATGATATTCTCATTTTTCTGGGTTCCCACAGAAATTTCCCCAATCCTATCTGAAACTGCTTAAAAAATGTTTTCGTGATTTTGAGTTGTGCTGCTCTAAAAATATAAAGCATTCTGGGGAAAACATTCATTTTTATTATCGCTGCTCTTGCCATCATCGGTAACTTCAACTTACTCCATCTTTTCAAATCCAATGTTATTCGGTCTCCAGTTGCCTTAATATTATTATTAAAGAAATCTCTATTTTCAGTTGAGAATTCAATCCCCCAAAAGTTTATCCTTTCTTCTGTCCTTACTTGTCCTATCAATGGTAGCATTGAAAAAGGTGTAGGTGTCTTTAAAGGGAATATTTTGTTTTTTTTTTAAATTTAGTTTGTAATTAGAAATTCTCTCAAAGTTTTGTATTGCTGTTAGTATTTTTTCCGTATCCGAAACCGGTGTGGTACAGTATATATTTAGATCGTCTGCAAAAGCGGCCAACCTAACCTTTATCCCAAGAAGTACAGGAAAGTTATAAAAAACATTTTGCTTCATGTGAAGAAATAAAGGCTCCAAATACAGATTAAACAGTATGGGAGATAATGGGCATCCCTGTCGAGTTCCATTTTTAATTTGGATCCTTTTGGAGCATTCATGATTTATAGATAAACTAGTGTATGTATTATTATATAATTTCCTTAACATTGAAATAAAGACCTGAGGTATATTGAAGTATGATAATATATTAAATAAATATGCCAAATTAACTCTGTTGAATGCTTTCTGAGCATCAATTATTAAAGCATATATGTTCATATTTTTATACTTCGCATAAGATATTAATGTATGAAGAGTTAATGTATTGTCCATAGTCTGTCTCCCATCTATAAACCCCGCCTGTTCCTCTGATATTATCGAATTTATTATTTTTTTCAGTCTACTAGCTAGAATAGATGTCATGATTTTCATATCAATATTCAACAGTGATATAGGCCTATAATTGTCTGGATTTTTGGGATCACTATTCTCCTTCAGTATCAGGATTGTCCTTGAGGCATTAAAGTGGGGATCATTGCTGCCATTCAAAATGATATAATTAAAAGTCTCTGAAAGTATAGTGCTCAGAATCACACTAAAAGATTTGTAGAATTCAGAGGTCATACCATCTGGCCCTGGGGCTTTATGGGGCTTCAATTTCTTAATTGCCTCCAAGACTTCCTCGACTGTAATCGGTGCAATTAATTCTCCATGAGAGTTTTTGTCAATATTGGGAAAATTAATTTTCTGTAAGAAATCTTTTCTAAAGACATGCGTCTGGAGCATTTCTCCCCGGGCCTCCGCTGAAAACAGGATCTGTGGAACCTAGTCGGACTTTCCCGGTCAACAAATGTTAAATAAAAATAAATAAAATAAAAATAAATTCTATCTTTATCTTGAACGTGTATTTGCTGCTCACCATACATCTGATTAAAAATTAATTCAAAAATCTTCATGATATCTGACTTGTCAGTATATAAAGTATTGTTATGATTTATTTCAGTAATTAATCGTGTCGATTTTGTCTGATTAATAATACGGGCTAAAGCTTTCGAGGGAGTTTGAATATGATTTGCATATTTAACTAAACTTCTTTGTTCATACAGTGTCAATTTTCTATTATGCAAAAGAAACAGCTCTTTCTGACATTTTAACAACTCAGTTTCTGTCTGTTCATTATAGTTCCTCGTCAACTCCTGGTCCAGTAGTTGTATTTTGGTTTCCAAATCCAGTTGTTCTTTATTTTGTAATTTTTTGTAATATGTGGCTTTCTGAATAAATAATCCTCTTAACAAAGTTTTAGTTGTGGCCCATTCTATATCTATTGGATGTTTATTACGGGGAATATTATATAATAATTGTTTAAGTATCTCCTTGACTTCCTGTAATATATCCTCTTTGGTCAATAGTTATGGGTTTAAGGACCAATTATATCCACGGTGACTTTTAGTTTTCAAAATATTGGTATTTAAAGTTAAAGTTATCTTAGAATGGTCAGAGAGCTGTCTAGCTTGATTACAAACACTAGGGTCAAGTGAAATGAATACTTCTGAAATTAGAAAAAAGTAAATTCTCGACCACATTTTATGGCAGCTAGAGTAAAAGGTAAAGTTCTCTGCCTTTGCTTGTATGTGTGTGTGTTTAAAAGGGTCATACAGTTTGAAATCAGTTCTCAGTTATTTCAATGCTACCATTGCCTGCTTATTAAAAGCTGTAGAAGCCCCCAGCTTATCAAGTTTAGAATCTTAGTATGAGTTCCAGTCCCCTCCCATCACTATGTAACAGTTATTATATGACTGTAAAACGGAGGAAACTGAAGTTATAAAATGATGTTGGTTCACATTAGGGGCATATACACATATAAGCACTATAGGTTTATCATAACTGTCGGATTTGAGAACCACCAAACACCATCTGCCTTCTTTATCTATTTTGTCTTCCAAAATTTCTCCTTGAAAATGATTCTTGATTATAATTGCCACCCCAGCACTATCCGTAGTCCCTACAATCTTCCTAATCCATTTCTTGTCCTTCATTGTTTCCCACTGGTCATTAGTCAAATGTGTTTCTTGTAATAGAATAAAACCTGCAATTTATTTAAAAAACAGATGCAAAAACAGCTTTCTTTTTTTCATGTTCTGGAGTCCTTTAACATTCCAGGAATCTATTATCCACATTCAAAGCTATTTATTAATGTATAACAATATCTAGTTTTTTTTTCCACCTTAGATTAACAAGTGTTGGCATTTCGTAAATTTTTTGGAAGCAAAACTGCCATCCCATCCCTACCCAGTGCCTATCCACTATTCTTCCGGACCAGGATGAACATAGGCTTTTCACATTGCTTAAAATTCCCCGAGTAGCTAATCTACCAATTCTACTAATTAACAATAAAATATCATGCAAAAAACCTACACCAACTACATCTACGTCTACAAAGCCTAACCCAGACATTCCCTACTAAACACTGCACTCAAGTAACTACAGCTCTGTACATTTTCCCCAATATTCATATAAACTAATTGTACCTGACATTTCAAATAATTCACTTTTATCAGACTTTATATTCAGCAATAACATACTAGCATTATAATTACTTGTTCTAAAACATTTTAACTATCAGTTCACATAATAAGCACACAGTTGTTATACATTTTGTTTAAATAATGCAATTATTATAGTCAGCTATTTTTCTCCAAAACAATCCTACAACGTTCCATGCTAATGTTTATAGATCATTGCAGTTAAAAATAAACTATAATGCACATTTACTAATTGTACTGGTAGGTAGTCAAAGAGAAGGAAAAAAAGGTTAAAAAAGCCAAAAGAGAGCAGACAAAAAAGAATAAAATAGAAGGAAGATATATTATCTTAGGCATCTTTAGCCATATTATTACATATTCTTTATTCTTGTCACCAAATCCTTTACCTCTATTAACTTCAGTGTCCTTGCATCACTATCTAATTACAGATTATACTTTTTCTCTAAAATGATAAAATTTAAAAGATACATAATTATTCACAAGACAGAAACACAGTAAAAATAGAAGGCAAGCATGAAAAAGAAAAAAAAAAACAAAGACTGCATTACCTTAATTAACCACTAAGCCATAGAGTCTCATACTACAACAGTCAAACCATTCATTTTAGCCTTTACCTGACACACTTGACTTCAATGATCATCCTGCAGTCATTTTACCCTTAAATAAGTCCAAAAAGCTTTGTTTTGGTTCCTCAGCAGTTCTTCTTTCTTCCCAGCAGTTGCATCAGTTCAGGCAGTTCTTCATTCGGGAACCAACGGACCTCCCAGCTGCACCACGTTCAGAACGGTTCCCCTGCTTCCTTTACCTTATTTCCTGTTGCCTCGAGGGTCAGAAGCGCTCGTTAGAGCCATAAAACATCGTGGAATCTTCGTGTTTCAGCTGGGAAGACGAGATAAGAAGATAAAACGGAAATTTTCCAGGCCTGCTGAACAAACAAGAACAGACAAAGGATTCTAAAGCCTCGGATCCTTGTAAATGAAGTCTCCCATCCACGCTGATGCTGGAAGAAGCCTAGTTAGACTGTTCAGTTTTCTGACGGTGGCAAAACCTTAAAAAGCTTCAAAAAGGTAGGTCTGGCTTCTTTTTTTGTGTTTACAGAGTACTTAATGCCATCAACAGTAAAAATTAAACTGTTAGGATATTTCATTTTGGATCTAATGTTTTTATCAATCAGAAACTTACAGTATGGAGCCAGCATTTGTCTAGACTGCCTTATTTGTGTTGGTAAATCCTGTGCTATAGAAACTTTATAGTTTTGCCATATTATAGATCCACCAGATTTTTTAATGGTTAGAAGTATTTTACTCACATCTTGGAAGTTTAATATTTTGACATACACAGGTCTGGGTGTATTTGAAGCTTGGGAGTCCCTGTATGCTCTATGCGCTCTTTCTATGACAATTTGCTGAACAGCCACAGAGTCCTTAAGCAGTGTTTCAAATATTTGTATAATGGAAGTGGTCAGATCATTATATTGGATTGATTCTGGGATCCCTCTATTTGAAAATCTTAAGTTATCATAGCAACATTGCCTTTTACACTGTATTGCTCTATGTTGTTTCAAATCTTGCTTTACACACATACATGACTGTATAGGAGTTGCATTAGCTTACACATTTACCCTATTCATTTATTAACTGCAACCTACAGCATATTTCAGACAAAACGAGCAGAACACAAGCTTGTCCCTTAATCTGGGTACTGTACTGTACCACATATGTTGGCACATTATTTAGTAGTTCACATTTATCATTTGTCTGGTGTCAGATTAGAACCCCCAAGCAGTGACAGTACAGGAATACTAAATACTTTATTTTAAATAAATTAATTATCAAAGCACCATCTCCTTTTAACCTTTATTGATTAATGTTGCATGAAATATGGCATTTGCATACATGGATAGCTGTGTAGGAGTTCTGTTAACTTACCCACATACCCTGTTAATTTATTGAGTGCAACCTACAGCATAGTTCAGACAATGAGCAGATCAGAACAGTGACTCTTACTTTGGGATAAACAACACAGCTTCTCACATATCTCCTCCCAGCTTTTCCCCTATACCCTCCCATATTATTTTAAGCCACAAACTGGCCTCCTCATCTCCTATGAAACCACACCTGACACCAGTACCATCACCTAGGAATAAAAAACACTTCCCATGGTACTCATTCCTCATCACCTATCTACTCAAATGTAGAGACATACATCTTAACCCTGGCCAACCCTCTAATCATAACCACAAGAGTAACCCCAAAGATTTAAACATACTTACTCTGAACCTAAGAAGTATATGTAATCAAATAGCCTCACTGCATGCTGGATTAATCAAAATAAACCTGACATACTAGCCCTTACTGAAACACGGCTACACCCCAATGTAAAAGACTCAGAAATAATACCTCTAAACTTTGCAATAACCAGAAGAGATAGATCTAAAAAAGGGGGGAGGAATAGCACTTTTGTATCCCTCTACACCATTAATATACCCATCTTTTCCAATACTGAGGTACTAATCTCTTTTTTTGAACCTCAACATGTCAAAAAGAATTTGCATAATAGTAATACATATCCCACCAGGTAATAATATACCAGTGTTGGAAAATATTTTATCCTGAATATCCCAAACAATAAACCTTGAAACAATAATCTTAGGAGATGTAAATATAGATTGGCAAACCATAGCTTCCCACTCCAAAACAAATAATATTAATCTGTATGTTTTTTCTCAGCTTATCAATACTCCAACAAGATACAGCAAAGATCTTACCTGCAAATCCACCCTAGACTGGATTATAGTATCCCGCCTTACCAATTACCCCTTTTCCCGTACACTGTCTAGCTCCCTGAGCGATCATCTACCAGCTTATTCACTTAGAACAAACTCCCAACAATTAAGAGTATACACTATAAAATCATTTAGGAACTCAATTAATTTTTGTCAATATAAATTCAACAATCTCCTATAGGAAATAGACTGGGCACCCCTTAAACAACTAACACTTAATGATGCTGTACTATAGTTTAATAGCACCTTTCCTCACATACTTTAGCTCCCATTCATATGAAAAGAATCGAAAAGAACTCAGCACCATGGCTCTCTAAGGAGTGTAAACACCTGATGAAGAAAAGGGACCTAGCCTATTCAACCTGAAAACAAAACAAAAATGAACAAAGTCATGTTAATTTCAAAACATTACGTAACAAAGTGACAACACTAATCAACAGCGATAAGAAGTCATATCATTCCCAGCTTCAACTCCAGCATAAAATCAACCCCAGTAAATTTTGGCACTCCATATCTTCTCTATTTAATCCTGGAAAAAATGAAGAGTGCACCCTATCACCGGATACCCCTCCATCACAAATAGACAAAAACTTTAACAAGGACTTCATAAAACCAATTTAGGACCTACCAGCTAACACCCCTAAAGTTAGACCCCCCCCACCTTTCAACCTATTCAGACACCAACCCCAGATCATCAACTACTTCTACTCCTATCATTATTAACCTCCCCTACTCAACAAAATGTCATACAAACCCAATGACACCATTAAGAAACTGCTACAAAAACTAAAACCCTGCTCTACCTCAGCTGACAATCTCTCCCCAAACTACCTTAAACGGGCTGCTAACTCAGTTGCCTATTCAATCAGTAGCCTTATAAATAGGTCTTTATCCGAATCAGAAGTACCTACTATACGGGAACAATTTCACATCACCTCCATCTGCAAAGGAGGCAACCCTTTCTATCCATACAATTTCCAACCTATATCCATCTTGTCATCCATATCCAAAATTCTCAAGAGAGGTATCCATCAGTAGGTAATGCAATATGTATTGCAAACAATCTTTTAACCAAAACCTATCTTGGCTTCCGACCTAACCACAGCACAGCTACAGCCTAATTATCTATTACAGACACCATGAACAAAGCCAGAGATGCAGGATGCTATACAGCCTCAGTATTCCTTGATCTCTCCAAGGCCTTTGACACAGTGTCTCACTCCTTACTTTTGAACACACTGTCTAACTTAGGCTTCTCACATAACACAGTAAAATGCTTTCAGAGCTACCTCATGGATCATAAACAAGCAGTGAAATGGTCCAATGAACTCTCACCCTTTCTCCACAACCCTACTGGAGTCTCTCAAGGCTCCATCCTAGGACCCCTACTCCAATATTTTCACAAACAACCTTCACACTGCCTCTCACCCTGGGACCCTCATTCAATACACTGATGATTCCACCATATACTGCACTGCTCAATCACTACCAGAACTACTTTCTAAAACTCAACAGTCCTTTACTGCAGTTGAATCCTGGCTAAGAAATGCCCAACTCTTTCTTAATCTAAAGAAAACAAAACTAGTACTCTTTCATCCCCAGAACACCTCCCTTGTCACTGATCATTTCAATATCTTTGGGTATGACAACACTGTCATAGAAATAGTGCAGAAAACCAAACTTCCAGGTGTTATCATTGACAATAAACTTTCATTTGACCCCCACATACAGCAGAATATAAAGAAAACTCATCAAAAACTGGGACTCCTATATAGAAACAAACATTTCTTTACTGCAGCAACCAAACGTACCCTTGCAAAAACACTTTTACTTCCCTCCCTTCTTTATGGTCTCCCTATCTTAACTAACTTACAAACTTCTACCCTAAGCAACATGGAATAGTGCTACAACAAAGCTGCAACATTTTTCACAAACTCTAAATATCACATACACTACTGTAAAAAACTCCTAGAATTAAACTGGCTTGAACTCCTCAACCAACTTGCCTTTATTCAGCTATCCACCTTGCACAACCGTATTTTCAAGTCTACTGCCTGCCCTGCACTGGCCAATCTAGGCACACCATACACAACAAATCGATCTCTATGGTCAGAAGACAAAAATCTCTAAGCTATCTCAAAATCCACAAGAATACCTGGTCACCCTCTGTATTCATACTCTGTCTCTATAGTTTGGAATTCACTACTTCTAGCTAATAGATCTATGCCTGGCCTAACCATGTCAAAGCCTCTTTAAAAAATCATCTAAAAAATGCATGGCTCTGCTCCTGCATAAAGCCTGCCTAATGCTCAAGTCTTCCTCTTCTTCCACACTAGCCTCATCATTCTCTTTTTTCACACTAGCCTCATCGTCCTCTTCTGTCACATTTCAAACCCTCACAGACTGCAAGATCCTAAGGCTCTTCTAACTCCTTCTCTGTTTCTATACAATATCCTTAAGCTACTGCTCGGGCTTTATTGCTTCTATTCTTCTTAATGCTCTCTCTCACTATCTGCATCACTAACTTTCTGGCTGCTATTTTCCTAACTAAACTACCATTCTATTTTTCATGTACTATGACAGTCAATGTCACACACTACACTACCTATGTACTATTTCTATGGACACTATCTACATCGTGTATGGTGAGAGTGACTATTATTGTCTGTAATGTTTTAACTCTATAGAATCATCTAGATGTGTATTAATATACTGCAACATCTTGTAACATAATTTATTCTTTCAACTTATTTTTTAAAGTATTTCTAATGTAATTTATATTGTATTGGATTATACTGTATTTGTTTTGTACTGTATGTGGAGCTTTTCTCCCCAGGCCTCTGCTGAAAATGGGTTCTCTAAACACAGTCAAACCACCCTGGTAAACAAATGTCAAATAAATAAACAAATAAATGTTTGGAAACTATGCTGCACAGTACTGTATACTGACTTGCTTTAATATTTCAGATAAGCAGTGATACATTAATAAAGATGTAAGATGTCCCAGGTGTGTCATACCTGACTGTTAATACTGCAAAATCTGTATTTACTTTATTGTATTATTAAGTTTTGCATTAAGTTATTACACTGATGATTTTCCTACTTACCACATGCTTGCCTCATGCTGGCCAAATGCCTTGCATGGGACTGGACATTGTGAGCCCTCTCTTCTGCAGCTGTGGTAGGAGAAGCAAGTCATTATGCATACCAGTTTTGCACAGATTCAGCTTGTACATTTACAAATTAATGGAAAACATACTTACATATCTGTGGGGTGTGCCCAGCCCGAGCCTCTTGGACCCAGATGTCCAAGGTTTCCCTCTTCCTATGTCTCAGATTGTCGTAGTGGTGACAACACTGATCACCAGTGTGGGTGATGCCAGTAGCACTGGTTAGGTCCCTGGCCAAATGATCCCAGGCCTCAGAATACACTATGAGCCTTGGTAGTCACCTTGCAGCATCCGGGGTCAATATTGGTCTACCAGGAATCCAACAAAAGCTCTGAGCTGTGTGCATTAAGTAATGTGATCTGCATTGTGTAAGACTAGATGAGGGTGTT
Source organism: Protopterus annectens (assembly GCF_019279795.1). NCBI lineage: Eukaryota > Metazoa > Chordata > Ceratodontiformes > Protopteridae > Protopterus > Protopterus annectens. The sequence continues at coordinate 1,269,379,832 of NC_056729.1, read as the reverse complement.
CTCATCTCATTGCAACCAACTTGGTGTGTGTGTGTGTGTGTGTGTGTGTGTGTGTGTGTGTGTGTGTGTGTGTGTGTGTGTGTGTGTGTGTGTGTGTGTGTGTGTGTGTGTGTGTGTGTGTGCGTGTGTGTGCGCTGTGCAGTGTTCTGTAAACATAAATTGGTAGTAGCACTATTTTCACTGTAGCCAAGTTGGTGTGTGTGAATGTTAGGCAGAGTATTTTATATCAGCCTATGGAATCATAGCATCACTGGAATTTACTAGGCTAATGGCCCTAGGGCCCTTACAATCCTAGCCAAGTTCTTAACCTTATTTACATGATCAGCACCTATTGCCCCTATCCAAGAGGAATATGGGTAGAACTCCCATGGAGAAATTACGGTCAACAGAGGTGCTCTATTTGACATTAAGTGGAAGTCTATTCCAAAGGTTGGTTTAACTCTGGTAGACAAATATGTCCCTCCATCATGTTTTATTAATGTCACATACCAGGTTACATCTTTTACAGCAAGTAACCCATGTACCATTTGACTTATGGATATGCAGCATCCCCAGTAAAGCAGGGTCAGAGATTGCCTCTTATGCAAGGCAGAGATCACCTCTGAGTAGTCTGCATGACACAGACTAAAGTAAGAATGATTTCAGACAATCACCATAGAACAGATGCTGAATACTTGAATTTCCCTTGTGAAAACCTTTGTTTTCTCTGCAATTGCTGTTGGTGCTTGGAAAGGTACATAACAAAATGACCATTGCACTAAATTATTGGTTTGATAAGGGAAGAGCTCATGGAGGTTATAACTACTATTGTTTCTAGTCACAATGCCCTCACTGATGACATGAGCAAGATGTAATGCCCTTCTTATGACTGCAGAGACATGGTGATCTAAGGATAGGTAGGTGTAAACCTGTAAACTTGTGTGCCCAAGTCTCTCACTCCTGAGCATGCACTTAATGTGCTGCTATTGTTGTGATACCATCTTCTGTATACCTCCTCTAATGTTAGACTGGGATGACAGTGAAAGGAGTACTGGTCAGACTAACATATTTTAGCATGTTGTTGCCAAATACACAGACACACACACACACACACACACACACACAATGTTTGATTGTGAAGAAAATGAAAAATAGTGATCACAGTGATGCATTTCAACATGTTTTTCTAGACAGTACACTGCACATAGACATGTGATATGCACCTTCTATGGACACCTCAGAGGGCTGATTGTGAGGAAAGTAATAGAAATAATGACCGCTCTATTCCAATAGAAGTACCCAAGGTATAGCAACATTCTGTGCATACCTCTGAGCCTTTGGATTGATATTAGGTGGTGCCCATAGCAGAGGAATAGGATGACACTCACCTTACTAACCTTATTAATTTATTTATTTTATTTATTTATTGCATTTGTTTACCGGGAAGAGCCCAGTGGAGGCTCAGGGAGAAAAGCTCAGACAAGAACATAGATACAGAAAATATTAAACATTAATTAGTACAGAAGGAAAAACAGTGTTACATATACTGATTACACTAATATATACATAAAAGCAAGAATTTAATTGGTTTGATTACAGTAACATATGCAGAATGTATACATAAAAGCAGGGATTTAGTTGGTTGTCAGATGTATTTAATCAGAGAAGTATTAACAGAGATATATTAATCAGCATTATTGTACCAGTATCATCAAGTGATGAAAAATAATAATTATGGAGAAAATATCATCAGTCAGCAGTAGCAAAAGCATAGGAGTTTAGTTATCATATAAGGAGAAGGAGGAGGTTAGGTTATAGAGCAGGTACATAGCCAGGAAGAGTTGAGATGATTTTTCAGTATTTGTTTGAAGGTGGTGGTGCTGACTGTGTTTCTTACAGAAGGTGGAAGTGAGTTCTATAGTTTGGCGATGATGAAGAGTAGAGGAGTCGACCAGCAGGTAAGGTGGGCTTTTCTACTTTTGCAAGAAGATGATTTTCAGATCTTAGATACCTGCTGGGTTGGTATTTGCAAGTAGTGTCAAGACAGCATGGCAATTTGTGGGTCTGTAGATTATTTTATGTGCTGTAGTTAGTTGGGTGAATGAGAGATGGTGGGGGAGTTCCAGCCAGACTAATTGTTTCAGTGAGTTTCAGTGGTGTGATGAGAATTTGGTCTTGGTGGCAAATTTGGCTATTCTGTTGTAACACATATCAAGTTTGGATTTTGCAGAATTTTTGTATATTAGTGAGGAGAGGGGCACCATAAAGGAGATAGGGTAACAAATAGTTGGTTTCAAGGGTTTGTCTAGTAGAGAGGTTAAGAAAGTGTTGGTGCCTGTAGAGCATACCAAGCTTCTGGTGTATTTTTTGATGTTATTGTTCATGTGTAGGTCAACATTAGGGTTTTTTATCTATAATAATGCCTAGTAGTTTAGTATATGGGACAACTTTTATAGTGGTATTGTCTTGGGCTTGTATAGTGAAGAGTTTTTTTACCTAGGGGAGTAGTTTTCTTAGGAGTAAAAAATACTAGTTCAGTTGTTTTCAGATTTAGGGCAAGATGATTATTAAACATCCAAGATTCAGTAGCGGTGAGGACATTCTGTATGATTTGCTGGAGTTCAGATCTGGAATTTGCAGTGCATGTTATTGTAGAGTCAATAGCATACTGGATTACTGAGCATTGTGGAAGAGTAGAGTGAAAGTCAGTAATAAAAATGTTAAATAAGACAGGACCAAGTATGTAGCCTAGGGATCCCCCTGTGGAAGTACTGAGGAAGGGAGAGTAAGATTGTTGCAATTTGGTGAATTGCTGCCTATTGGAGAGATAACTATTGAACCATTGTAGGGTAGGTGGGGAAATGTGGTGGGTGGATAGATTAGAGAGGAGGATGGTGTGAGAAATTGTATCAAAAGCTTTAGAGAGGTCACGGACAAGAGAAGTGATTATTTTGTCAGAATCCCGTGCCCAGTTAACTGTATCAAGGAAGGAGAGGAGGGGAGTAGTGGTGCTGTGTCCTGGTCTGAAGCCATGCTGAGTGAGTGATAGAATTTGGTTTTCAAGCAGGTGATTGAGGAGTTGGGCATGGATGCATTTTTCCAGTATTTTAGAGAGGGGTGAGAGAATTGCTATGGGCCGAAAGTTTGTGGTATCTGTGTTGGTGCCACCTTTGTGTAATAGGAGAATGAATGCTTTTTCTAGTTGTCTGTGACTAGGGATTCATTAATTGATCTGTTAAGGAGTATGCTGATGGGATAAGCTATAGAGTTTGCAGCTAGCTGCAGAAAGTATGTGGGTATATTGTCAGGGGCCAGAATACAGGGTTTTAGCTTAAGTAAAAGTTTTTTTTTTATTGTGGTGGTGGGTATGGGGGAGAATGTTAGATTGAAATCAAGAGTAGGATTGTTTTCTGAGATGATGTGCTCATCAGCTGTCTTGGTGATGGTGGTGCTAACTGTAGGAAATGTGGTGGTTAGGTTAGCTATGGTATCAATGAATAGAAACTGAAGAGGGTGGCAAGTTTGGTGGGGGTTTTGTGTGGGTCAGGGAATGGATTGCTTTGAGAGCCTGGATGTAATAGTTGCTTAATGGAGGACCAGACTTTTTTGGGATTATCTTTATGTTGGCTTTGTAGGTGGAGGTAATGGCCTTTTTTATCTCTGGTTATTAGATGTTTTGCCTTGTTATGGAGTTGTTTGCATTGTTGTAGAGTTGAGGGTCTTTGTCTTTCTGCCATTAGTTCCATATTTTATCCCTTGTGAACATGACTTCTTTGGTGGATTTTGAGAGCCAGCTTGCATGGTTATATTTTATTTGTTTTTGGTGGGTGGGTGCTTGCCTATTTAGGATGTCTAGGAATGTTAAGTTAAATAAGTCAACAGTCTCATTAAGTGATAGGGATTTGAGGGGTTCCCAATTTACTTTACCTAAGGTTTCATTAAATAAGGATGGTTGGAACTTAGTCAAATTTCTGTTTGATTTGTATTGGAGTTGGCCTGGGGTTGGGGTAGATTTGCGTAAGCTATATGCTGGGTGGGGGTCAGTAATAGTATTAGGTAGTAGGCCTGCTGTGGTGATATTGTTTGGGTGGGACACTAATATCCAGTCTATTGTGGAGCCCCAATTGTTATTTTTGTGGGGTCTGGTGATGTCTTGAATTTGTTGGGAAAAGCTGTAAAGGTTTATGTTTTTTGATGTTTTGGGATGTTCAGGCAAGCATGTTCTCTAATATTGGTATGTTGTTTCCTGGAATATACAGAGCAATTGTGCAAATGTTTTTATGATTGTTAAGTTTTAATATATAGATTAGTACCTTGGCTGGGGAGAAGTTGGGTGTTGGCTTTGAGTAGGAAATTAAAGTATATTTGCTAGGGAAAGTACTGCTACTCCCCCTCCTCTCTTTTGGGGCCAATTGGCTCTTAGGAATGAGTAGCCTGGGTTGAGTTGTATATCACTGCACTGGGATATAATGCTTTGGCAAATTATGTGGGTTATACTTATCGTTTTTTCCTAGAAATGGTATTGTTGCTGCTGGTGGTGTGTTAATACAGATGTCTTTGGAGAGATAGAATTTTTACTTTGGATAGGGTGGATGTCCGAGTAACTTGATAAATATGGTTTATGTGTGGTGGTTCTACAGGTGGGTGTAGGAGTTATGTTGGATGTCTGGAAAGTTGTGATTATTGTTAGGAGAGAGAAAGTGAGAGAAGTGAGATCATAGTACTAGTAGTGATGGACATGAAGGTGGATAAGTGCAGTGTGATAACAGAATGAATATGAGCAGGACAGAGATAGTTTAGGGGATGGAGCACTATATGGCCCTATTTAGAATGGGTGGGGAGGTAGAATAGTTAGGAAGTATGGTATGACTGGGAGAATAATTAGGAGGGTTATAGGATAGGTGGAAGAGAGGTGTGGGAGAGGTCATCATAGATATAAGGTTACTGTTATGGTAGTGGGTGGGGATGGGGACAGTGTGGGGAGCGAAGTGAGTGCAGCAAAATGAGCAGGCCTGGCCCCTGCAGAGAGAAGGGCTGAAAAACTATCAGTTTAAGGTGAGTAATAAGGTTAAAATATCAGCAGCTAACAAAAGAATAATCTAAGTAGCTCTGGAATGCTTTAAATAATTATCACTGTAAGTTGTAAGGGTTGTTGGGGCATTTATAGAGAGAGTTGTGATTAGTATTGAGATAATGCTGAAAGTAAAAGCGAAACTTTACTAATTTAAACAGTGACTGCTTGGGACTGGAAGACAGAGTGTGTGTGTGTGTGTGTGTGTGTGTGTGTGTGTGTGTGTGTGTGTGTGTGTGTGTGTGTGTGTGTGTCTAAGGCTGATTCAAGGTATTATGGCACCATCTAGTGGCAATTTGCTGGAATAACCTTCATTGTTGAGCATACACCTTTTAACACTAAGCTTTAGAACTTTGCAAAAAGTAAATTGTAGGATTCCAAGATGGTTGCCAAGCAGTAAGCACACACTTTCTGCTGCTCCTACAACAGCTAATTTCATCCGCTTATTATAACCTACATCAGGCATTAAACTTCACAAAAAAAGTGATAATATTGATCAACAGGCATACAAAAAGAAGGAAATCATCAACATTTTTTATCTTATCAACACTTTACCTGACTTATCCTGTGCCTTCCTCTTCAGAGACTGACTGGGTGGATGCAGCCGCATGGTGACAGGCCTCTCTTCAAAAACTGAGTTCTGGAATAGAGAGAGTAAAAGGAAAGGAGGTCATACAGTACCGATCTAAATTAATCAAAAAAAGAATTCAGCCGAAGATGACTACTCAGCAAGATTCTATGGAAACTCTAACATCAAAGACCAAACTATCCTCTATAGTTACCCCGGAAAAGGATATAATAAACAAGAGACAGAAAAGCATTAAAATACTACAGGAATCTAATAAAGGAGCCTCCAAAACCAAAGGAGAACCTGCATTTATAGTGGATGACATTAAATCAACCCTGCAACCTTTCCAAGATGATATAAAAAGCTTCTCAGACAAGCTTTACTCCTTTGGCTCTAATCTGGATCAAATAATCACAAGACTAAACCTCAATGGAAATAAAATTAAAGAAATGCGAAGAAAGTACAGGATCTACAAGCAAAAGTAAGTTTAAATAAAAGCCTTTGAAGCACGTAGTAGAAGGAATAACATTATAACAAGAGGTATCCCAGAAAAGTTTGATCAAACTCAAATACCAGTCATATTAACAGAAATCATCAAAACAATCATTGACAACAAAGCATTCACTAAAGACGTTGTAATTGAAAGAGCTCACAGAGCACTACACAAATCACAAGATGAAGCTATTCCTAGACAAATATATGCCAGGTTACTAAATGCTTCACATGCAAATACAATTCTTATCGATGCAAAAAAGAAAATGTGGGCTTTTAAATCATAAAGTTGAGAGAGAAGGAATAACTGCCCAAATGGCCAATAACTACAATTTATGGGCCAGAAACCACTTCTTATGTGGTAGATAGGTTACCTAGTGCTTACCACTCCCACTGATAAGATAGAAGGCTTCCCTCCAACACAGAAAGGCTTGGGGGGCTCAGGAGCTTACAAACAGTCCAGGATAGAGGAGATCTGTATCTGGACTAGACTAGTTACAGGAAAGGGGGGAAACAAGTGCAAATGAGGCTTTTAAATCAGGATTTCGAGAGAGATGGAAAACTGCTCAAATGGCCAATAGCTACAATTTCTGGGCCAGAAATCACTTCTTATGTGGTAGGTAGATTACCTAGCAACCTCTCTTTTGATCACCACATTGCCACTGTGGTCAGATAGTCCTTCTATGTGGCACATCTCATTACTAAGGGTTTTTTATCCAAGAAGAAAGAGGTTATTGTCTCCCTCTACGCTTCCTTCATTAGGCCAATCATCGAATACAATGCCCCATTTGGCATGTACCTCACTGGACACCTGCAACAACTGGAGAGGCCACAAAAGTACCTCACAAAGAGGATCCTAGGCCTTAAACACTTGTCCTATATGGACAACTCAAAAAACTCCAACTATTCTCTGTCTCATATTGCCTACTTAGAGGTGATCTCTGCTTGACTTACAAAGCCATGTCTGACCCAGCCCTGTTAGAAATGCTACATATAAAGAAATCCCAATCCCTCTGCACCACAGAGACCTCAACCTCATTACCACAATTAACAGAACATGCTGGAGGTACAGGTTCATAACCCAGAGACTGTCCATGCTATGGAACGGTCTTCCCATACATTTCAAGCAGAGCAACTCGCTGACCCTCTTCAAGAGAAATCTTGATGAGTGGATGGGAAACATAAAATTCACCCCAGGGAAAACTCCAGTGGCTCTATTCGACAGAGGCACTGGGAACTAAGGTTGGGTGGCACTATGCCAGGGTAATACTATGGCTAGGCTTGTAAAGGCCCTAGGGCCATTAGCCTAGTACACACCTATGAACCTATGAAAAGCACTATTACATGGAGAGGGCACAAAATTACAATTTCTCAGGACCTTCCACAACCCATTAAGTTTCAAAGGCAAGCTGTAGCTCCTTTCTTTGCATTTTTAATTAAAATAAAACACGTTTTCAAATGAAATATCCAGCTACTCTTTCCTTCCACCACAATGACCAGAAATATCTAATACAAACAGTGGCATTCAATGAATCACCTGAGCAGTAAACCAGTTGTAAGACAAACAATTAAACCTACTAAATAACCATTCTGCTTTTGTATCTTTAAAAGGCTTTAAGCAATGAGTTCCAAAAAAAATAAGTAAATAAAAAGTAATAAGCTGTGACTTATATGGAACCAATAGCTTGCTACAATTGATTTTCCAGCCAGGATTAATGTATATGGTTTAAAATGTACAACAAAATGTAATTAAACTGTCAATGTTTCACTAAATGGCACTAAAAATCTAAATCACAGTGTATTTTTCTTAACAATTTAAATACTTCAATAACTTGAAGAATAATAGCCAAACATCTTTTTTTTTTGGTCTGGAATCACTTCTAACTGTAAATCAACTAACATGGAGTACATCTGGGAATTTCCTGTGCTTTTTTGCTGTCCTGGAGGTTGCTTCCTGCGTTTGATGTGAAAGCAGTGCTCGGGCCTATTTGCCTTTGGTCGTGGGGGTTCTCTGTGGCTTTCCTTGGCCTTATCCTTTGCACTCTGAGCCTTTTTCCGGGCTTCCAGAGCCGTTTCAATGGTCCGTTACCCAGAATTCAATGGGAACATTGGCAGATGATGTCACGAGGTCAGGAGGTCGCCGAAAATGAAGCAGTGCATCACTGGGATTGCTGCAGTCACTGATTCAGGCAGAAATAGGCTGTTTTGTGTTAAAATAACTGTTTTCTGAAGATATCATGCATCCTGTGACCTCCAGCTGCTGCAGAACAATAGATTTAAAAGTACTGTGCATATGTTTTCCTGATATAATGTTCACGAATCACTTATACATTTATATATATAACATGTGTATGACTGCCCCCCCAATCTTTTTAATAATCTACTGCCAATGAAGTGCTCCAGGGTTTCAAGCTAGGTAGAAGGGAACCCAAACAAAATGTTTTCAATGTTACAATGCAGCTGCTACTTTAGGACTCTGCTAGGGTGTACTGCATCAAGTACCTCCTTTCCCCACCTACACACATATCTCATCATTTACATCCAAGAAAGTACACTAGCAAATGTTTTCATATATGGGTTAATTAATATTGTCTAAACTATGTAAAATGGAAATGATCACCTATTATGTATGTATGTATTTAGGGCAGTTAACTAAAGCTTTATATACTACAGGGACCTGAATCACTTGCAGTCTTACACACATACATACAACCATGCTTGATCTCATTATCTGCTGCACTGGAATGTTTCGATGACTGCATTCTCTTTAATATATGATGCATTAGGAATAAGCTAATGCACTAGATTGCTTTAATGGTTTAATATTTGTGCATGCTGTTCTTGCTTTAACATAGATGATGTAATGCAAATTGATGCAAATGTTTTTTATGCTCCTCTTCTGTAGATTTGTCTTCCCTTGACTTAGCATATTACAACAACAGACTAGAGATACTCTCCCCGCTCCTATCTAATGTTTTATTTTGTAAGAGGGAGGACTGTCTATATTGGATATATATTACAGAATGGTAGTCTAACAGATTAGATAGTATGGTATCTTGCCGGTCATGATCATAAGCAAAGGATGTATAAACTAAAGCCTAAGTAGACTAACCGCTTCATGATTCTTGGTTCCGTACCTTTGAAGAAGGGCAAATACAGTAGTTTTTCAAACCTTGGTCAGGCTCTAGTGGTAAACAAGGAGCATCGTTGCTTTTATCCCAAGTTATAATTAACTACTTTAAACTTCTAAATAGTTTAATAATAAAATCCTGATTGGAGCATGCTTTTTATGGTATCTAATGTAAATGTCCAGTTGTATTTTATTCAGAGCCATGACGCCATTGGCACTATTCTAATTTCAGGTTAAATTAAAATTTTACTGAGCGGCAAGGGGGTGGGTAGTCCAATGCTTGCCAACATTTGGAATATTGGGATTAGTATGTTTTTCTCCCTGCTACTTTATAATGCTATTCTATACATGCAAAATTGTCCCACAACACATAATATGCATTTGTTTGCATGTTATATAAGATCATTTCAGGGAGTCTTGTGGTTAGGCGCTAGGTTTGTGGTAGGGTACATGGATGCCAGTCTACTCAAACTAATTTTTTTACTTAATAGGACATCAACTAACATTATGCTTAATATATGGCAAGTTTATACAAATTACTTTCTTTAAAAATACTTGTACAATATTTTACACTTAAATCCTACAGCATAATGATTAAAGTTAACTCTTTAGAATATAAATGGTCTTCAGGAAAATAAAAAAAAAGAAATTGATTATGCACCTAATTTTCCAGGATAAATCTAACATTTTCTATCTACAAGAGACACACCTGACAAATGACAAGTGGAAAGCGATAGGTTACCTATCTACCACATAAGGAGTGGTTTCTGGGCCCAAAAATTGTAGTTATTGGCTGTTTGGGCAATTTATCCATCTCTCTCAACTTTCGGATTTAAAAGCCAGCATTTCCACTTTTTTCCCCCCTTTCTGTAACTAGTCTAGTCCAGATACAGATTTGCTGTATCCAGGACTGTTTGTAAGCTCCTGAGCCCCCCCCCCCAAGCCTTTCTGTGTTGGAGGGAAGCCTTCTAGCTTATCAGTGGGAGTAGTAAGCAACAGGCAACCTATCTACCACATAAGGAGTGGTTTCTGGGCCCTGAAATTGTAGTTATTGGCGATTTGGGCAGTTTATCCCACTCTCTCAACTTTCTGATTTAAAAGCCCGCATTTGCACTTGTATCTCCCTTTCCTGTAACTAGTCTAGTCCAGATACAGATTTGCTGTATCCAAGACTGTCTGTAAGCTCCTGAGCCCCCCCAAACATTTTTGTGTTGGAGAGAAGCCTTCTAGCTTATCAGTGGGAGTGGTGAGCACTAGGTAGCCTATCTACCACATAAGGAATGGTTTCTGGCCCAGAAATTGTATTTATTGGCCTTTTGGGCAGTTTTTTCAACTCTCTCAATGTTCTGATTTAAAAGCCCGCATTTGTACTTGTTTCCCCCCTTTCCTGTAACTAGTCTAGTCCAGATACAGATTTGCTGTATCAAGGACTTCTTGTAAGCTTCTGAGCTCCCCAAGCCTTTCTGTGTTGGAGGGAAGCCTTCTAGCTTATCAGTGGGAGAGGTAAACACTAGGTAGCCTATCTACCACAAGAGGAGTGGTTTCTGGCCCAGATTTGTGGTTTACTGGCCTTTTTGCCAGTGTCTTCCATCTCTTTCAACTTTCTGGCTTAAAATCCTGTATTTGCACTTTTCCCCCTTTCTTGTAACTAGTGTAGTCCAGATACAGATTTGCTGTCTTCAAGACTGTAAGCTTCTGTGCCCCCCAAGCCTTTCTGTGTTGGGGGGAAGCCTTCTAGCTTATCAGTGGGAGTGGTAAGCACTAGGTAGCCTATCTACCACAAGAGTAGTGGCTTCTGGCCTAGATTTGTGGTTTATTGGCCTTTTTGCCAGTTTCTTCCATCTCTTTCAACTTTCTGGCTTAAAAGTCTGTGTTTGCACTTTTCCCCCTTTCCTGTAACTGGTGTAGTCCAGATACAGATTTGCTGTGTTCAAGACTGTAAGCTTCTGAGCCCCCCAAGCCTTTCTGAGTTGGAGGGAAGCCTTCTAGCTTATCAGTGGGAGTGGTAAGCACAAGGTAGCCTATCTACCACAAGAGGAGCGGGTCCTGGCCCAGAAATTGTAGTTTATTGATCGTTTGGACAGTTTTTCCATCTCTCTCAACTTTCCGGTTTAAAAGCCCACATTTGCTCTCGTTTCCTGCCTTTCCTGTAACTTGTCTAGTCCAGATACAGACTTGCTGTACAGAGGATTGTATGAAAGCTTCTGAGCGGTGCCAGAGTCGGCTCTTCAATTTTTCCCTTAGATCTACTAGTTCTCTCCTCTCCTGCACTTATACTAGCTTATTAGTCTAGCACTTTACCGGACTTGTTGTAGCAATTATTGTAGCACAGAAGTGCTACCAGCACTAAACCTTCTACAAGGAAACAGATCTAGCACTTATTATCAATGCCCACCCCTCTAGGAATGTCTAAAGGTCAATTCCCTCTGCTTTCTTTTATTAACCTGGTGAAGTTGGGAATCCTGAGGCAATGTAGCAACTGCCTCATGTACACCGACAACCCTCTCCTCTTACCTTCCAACATTCAGACTTGTGAGAGATGCACTTATATATCCAAACTGGAAGCTACGCACTCTAAAGCCTAGACCGGAATAGCTGGTCAAGAGGAGAAGGTCAACACTTGCACTACACCACATGGAACACATAGCCCTCCAGACCACACACCGGCACTGCCTTCACATAAAAACACAAACCACACACGCACCTTCATGGAGGCTCTCAATAAAAATCTACTCAAGCAGCAGAGACCTCCAAGGCATAAATGCACTCGACCACCACAACACAACACTAATCACGAGACACATAACTCTACTAAACAGTGTGCCACTCAACCAAAGCCCCAAGGCAAAACAGCATGCCCAACACACTAGTCATAGGTGATTTGATAGTGAGGCACATTGAAGTCCCACTCACTAGGTTGAATAAGGAGAAAGTAACAGTCAGCTGCCTGTCAGGTGCCAGGATTCAACACATAATGCATGCACTCAGGTCGCTCAACAACAGGTACAAATATGACTGCCATTGTACCTGTGGGTGTGAATGACCTGAGATGTACCTCCCTGGACTACATGAAAATAGACATGGAGGAGCTCTCGGATTATGTAGCCCATGCAGGTTTGACCCTAGCCCTGAGCAGCATCCTACCATCACCCAGAATGATACCACAGTACAAGTGGAAAATCTTTGATTTCAACAATTGGCTACGTTTCTGGTGTCACTCTAAGGGGATCCAGTATTTGTCTGCCTGGGATGACATGATTGACAGACCTTGATGCTTTGCCAGAGATGGCCTGCATCTGTTACCCCTGGGCTTCTGGATACTGGCCAAAGTTTTTGACACCCCCTATAGTGCCTTTTTAGGCGGTGCTCCAAAGACTGAATTACCACCATAACAGCTACAAACAAATGCAATTTGAGTGTCATGTTGCTCAATGCTAGAAGTCTAAATCTCAAAATGCACTTACTCAAGGTAGTCCTTAAAATGGAGAACATCGACATTTGTGCTGTAACAGAGACCTGGTTCAAGGTAGCAGGAAACACCCCTGCACTACCAGGCTATAACTCATTCCACACCTTTCGGCCCCAGAACTTGGACTAAAGCTCCAAAGGTGGTGGTTTTTCCATATTCACAAAGGATGTACACACCTCCAGACTGGTAGCCCAACATAACCCATCAGAGATACTTCAGGTGCAGCTAACATTGGGTAAGACAGTGATTCAAGTCGTAGCCTGCTATAGGTCCCCAACCATGTCCCAAGACTCGCACTCCACATTCCTAAGCACCCTGGAGTATATTAGGGTCCAACCTAACACTCTCTTACTAGGAGACTTCAACTACCCCTCCATTAACCGGGTAAATGACTCATGTACCAATACACTTGCCCTACATTTCCTGGAGTTCATTAATTCCAATGCCCTGGACCAGCTTGTTCTTACCCCCACTAGAGGTAGCAACATCCTTGATCTGGTCATTACTAACATGGGTGACCATTGCTCTACACCAATAGTCAGCTCCTCCCTGGTTAGATCCGACCACAAACTAATCACCTTGGAAATCCACATTCTGCCCCCCCCCCCAACAAAGGTAACCACCATGAAAAACTTCTCCAAAGCTAACTTTGGGATCCTAAAAACAGAAGTGGCTAACTTCACGGCACCCATGTAAATGAAGAATAGTTGCGTGACTGCAGAATCATACACCAATGTACTGTACGAACACATACACAAATGCATGGATCTCGCCATACCCAATAGAACAAAGACACTCTCCTCCAAAAAAAAGGAAGCCAATCTGGTAGCCCCCTGCCATAAAACAACTCTATAACAGAAAGAGGAAACTGATGCGGAATAAGGTGAAGTCCCAAGACTTGAAAAACTCCTGTATCTGCCTCAACAAAAAGTTGAGATCCCTCATCAAATCCTCTAAAGGTAGGTATGAAAACGGAATTGCAGCAGATAGTAAAGACAACCACAAGGCCTTCTATAGTTATGTACATAATCTCCATGGCAATACCCAGATTTGCTCTGAGCTACTGCACAATGCTTCCTCCTATAACGAGCCAACAGATATTTCCAGTATACTGGCCGACAGATTCAGTGCCAACTTTACCCCTCCCCCCCCAAAGGACCATTCACAATACCAGTAGATTGCCAGGCACCCAGTATTACTGCTGCACAGGTTAAAGCAGCACTGTCGAAGGCCAAGAATACAGCTTCTATGGGACCTGACAATATCTCTGGTTGTGTTCTGCATGAACTACAGAGTGAACTGGCACATCACCTGTGTGCCCTGTTCAATCACAGCCTCACCTCAGGGTTTTTCCCTGCTGAATGGCACACTGCTACAGTCATCTCTCTCCACAAAGGAGGAGTGACTACAGACCCTGGGAACTATTGCCCCATTAGCCTGATGAGTCTGATATGCAAAGCTATGGAACGGATCATCACAGACCTAATAAACAAGGATATAGGAAATTTCCAAACTCTGGATCCCACACAGTTTGGTTTTGTGAAGAGTAAATCATGCCTGCTCAACTTGGTCGACTTCTTTGAGTCAGTCACCAGAGCTGTGGATAAAGGCAAGGTGGTTCATATAGCCTACCTTGATCTGGCCAAGTCTTTTGATACCATTCCCCCCTCAGGAATCATAGAAAAACTCACTAAGCTTGGCATCAATCCCTATATCATTAGGTGGGTTGCAAACTTGCTCACAGATGGAATCCACAGTGTGAAAGTAGCTTACTCCAAGTTAGACTGCCAATTAGTCACGAGTGGAGTCCGACAGGGTTCGGTCTTGGGTCCTCTCCTGTTTGGTATCTACTTCTCTGAAGTCCAGGCCAACACAAAGGGACTCTGGCTGACAAAGTTCGCAGACAATTGCAAGTTGGGAGCTATTAGTAACTCCCTAAGTGAAGTTAACATCCTACAGAATGGCCTCACTGTGACCAACGACTGGTGTTAGAACAATGGCCTTAAGCTCAATGCCAAAAAAATGTGTCGTCATCCCCTTTGGGAAAAACCCAGTTCCCATGAATTACCATATTGATGGTAGTCCACTGAACAAAGAAGGCGTTATAAGAGATCTGGGAACACAGTTTGACAGCAACCTCTCTTTTGATCACCACATTGTCACTGTGGTCAGAAAGTCCTTCTATATGGCACATCTCATTACTAAGGGTTTTGCATCCAGGAAGAAAGAGGTCATTGTCTCCCTCTACTCTTCCCTAATTAGGCCAATCATTGAGTACAATGCCCCATTTGGTATGTACCTCACTACACACCTGCAGCAACTGGAGTGGCCGCAAAAGTACCTCACAAAGAGGATCCTAGGCCTTAAACACTTGTCCTATATGGACAGACTCAAAAAACTCCAACTATTCTCTGTCTCATATCGCCTACTTAGAGGCTATCTCTGCTTGACTTACAAAGCCCTGTCTGATCCAGCTCTGTTAGAAATGCTACATATAAAGAAATCCCAATCCATCTGCACCACATGCTCCAGATACCTCAACCTCATTAACACAATTAACAGAACATGCTGGACAGATAGGTTCATAACCCAGAGACTGCCCATGCTATGGATCAGATTTCCCATACATGTCAAGCAGAGCACCTCACTAACCCTCTTCAAGAGAAATCTTGATGAGTGGATGGGAAACAGAAAATTCATCCCAGGGATAACTCCAGTGGCTCTACTCGACAGAGGCACTGGGAACTAAGGTTGGGTGGCACTATGCCAGAGTAATCCTATGGCTAAGCTTGTAAAGACCCTAGGGCCATTAGCCTAGTACACACCTATGAACCTATGACCAATGAGATAATGATAGGAAAAGAAACTGGATCAGACATATAATATCAGCTGGAAATAGTCTTTCATCAAAAGGTACTGCCATCTTAATTAAAAAACCTTCCCTGCGGAAATATAACCACTATATCAGACTCTAATGGTCAGTGGTATCTATTTTCCTGTTCTTTCCCACAATTAAACTGCCCTATACATTTTCTAAACATATATAGTCCATGTACAAACCAGCATCTATTTGTTTATGAAATTCACAATCTATTATTACAATATGCCAACCATTTCTTTATTATAGGTGGCGATTGGAATGCACTTATTGATGCCTTGAATGACAGCTCAAAACCAGGAAATAACCCCATGAACTGACCACATCTATTCACGACCTGATAAATAATTTCAGCTTAATTGACCTATTCCAAATATTTGATTATGATAGAATGGCAAACAAATATACCTACTTCTCGGCATCTGATAAAGTCTGGTCTGGAATTTACTTTTTCCTAATTTCGGATGTCTTCTCAAATAAAATTAATAACTTTACTCTTGAGGCAAGACCTATCTCAAATCACTTTAATGTATCTCTAATTATCAACCCAACACAACACCTTAAGGCCGAGGCAGCAGTCCCACCTGGACGTTCAGTATTTATATCCTTAAAAAAGATGATGTTATAAATGAAATTAACCAATATTTGAAACAGTTTGAGCTTGAATCCTATATGTGCTCTATCCCATTTGATGTTCAGTGGCCTGCTGCCAAAGCTGTTATCAGAGGGATACTTATACAAAAAGCATCCTTTTATAAACAAAGGAGCAAAGGTATATCACTGACCTCACTAATGAGTACAAGAAGATCAATTTGCAACTTTAAAATGAATACTCTCTGAACCTAGAAAATAAACTACACGAGACTCAAAAAATATATACTCCTTTCATCAACAAAACCAATCCTTAACCGAATTAAGATTCCTGCATAGATACTAAGAATGGGCACAAACCCCTCCAGAACACTGGCCAAACTAATAAATATCAAGGATGGCCCAAACTATATATCTGAATTAAAGTATAAAGGAAAAACCCTATACAATAATTATGACATTATCAATGCCTTCACAGATATCTTTAGTGAAATTTACAATCCCAAAATTCAAACTCATAAGGACATCTACAAAGAATTCCTCGATAAGCTATCCTTTCCCAAACTAAGTCACTCACAACATAACCTATTAGCTAGTCCTATAACATTGAATGAAATAAAGTTAGCTATCAAATAGCTCAAACCCAACAAGGTGCCAGGACCAGATGGCTTTCCAGGTGAATTTTACCAAATTCATAATGATCAACTTATTAGAATTCTTCTTAACCACTACAACTACATCATCCTTAAGGGGATTACTGATAATTATATGAACAACTCAAGCAATTCTCATCTTGAAATCTAATTCTGACAAGCATAACCCTCTTAGCTACAGACCCATTGCTCTCATTAATATAGATATTGAAATTCTGATGTCTTTCCTAGCAAGTAGAATGCAGAAAGTTTTGGATTCAATTATTTCTGCTGAGCAATTAGGTTGCATGAAACAAAGACAACTATGCAACTATACCCTAACTTTAGACACAATAATGTTATTTCTAAAAAAAAAGACAACCACCCAAGATACACACTCACGCTTGATGCCACTAAAGCTTTTGACAATGTGGACCTAAACTTCCTATATTTAACCATGCAATACTTCAACTTCCCTGAATTTATGATTAACACTATAAAAATGCTTTACAACAATGCTAGTACCTCCCTGTACATCAATAAAACAATGTCCCACCTTATTAAAATCACTAATGGAACTAGACAGAGCTGCCCCCTTTCACCATACCTTTTTAATATTTATCTTGAACTTCTCCTACTACTTATTAACCAAAAAAAAAAAACTATCATCATATACCAAAAGTCTTTAACATAGAAGTAAAATATTCAGTATTTGCAGATGATTTAAACATTTACTTTGACTACCCTAATAGTGATCTTCATAAAATTCGTAAATTAATAAGTCTCTTTTCCACTGCTGCAAATTATAAACTAAATCCCACAAAATCTTCAATTTTCCTTTTAAATCCTTGTAAACACCTAAAATCCTACTTCCCCCTGTCTGACATACCTGTCAAATATTCAGTCAAATATCTAGGAATAAACTTTATTCACACACATCAGGATTTAATGAAAGCAAACTTGAGTAATGTCTGGGAACAAATAAACAACGGCCTATCCAGATGGAAAAATATCAATTTATCCTTACTGTCAAAACCTGCTATTGTTAAAATGAACATTTTTCCTAGGATATTATTTCATCTAAACTCCATAAACGTAAATATACCCCAACATTTCTTCAATAAAATGGAAACCACCATCTCAAAATGCCTTTGGTTTCCTTAATCAACCAGAAAACTAATACTTCCAAAAGAAAAAGGTGGATTGAGCCTCCCCAATTTTAATCTCTACTACAATATAATAAACGCAAGCTGTTTAATCCAAATTGTGAACTATGAACCATCGGCTGATACATGGACCCCAATCTGGGTCAAAATCTGGTCTAAGTATATACAATCACTCAAATTAAACACTCACTTTATCCTATATTTAATGCTTGACAGTGAATACAAATCTACAATTCTACCTGCATTAAAAAATAAAATTAACATCTTTCAAGCATTGTTGCATTCTATTAATCTACAGGATACTCTTCTTGTTCTCCAATCAATTCACCTAAACCCAAATATAAAAATCAATAATAACATGATAGACCTATCTAGCCTTCCCATAATTAATAATGCCACAGTATGGCAATTTTACCATCCTAAGAACTTTGCTGCTGCCAAAGGACTCGTTGGGGCCCCAAGTAGATATGACCCCATGTTAAGACAACTTAATTCATTAATAAAACAAAAAATTGCTAACACCAAAGTGAGTGAACAAAATGCAACTCTAACACAATCAGTTATTAAAACCCTTTCCCTTAGGAACAAAATGTTATATCATGCCTACAAGCTCTTAATAAACATCAAATATTAATAATCGCTTCTATACTCCAAATACTGGGATGACATACAAGGTGAAATTTCTACTGAGTCCAAATATGAAGCAATTCAGAACACCATAAATCTAACCCCTTTTAAGAATTTAATTTATACCCAGTTTATGATCAATAATAACTCATACTATACTCCAGCAGTCCTATTAAAATTTGGATACAACAAAAATCTAGCATGTCTTTTCTGTTCCCTCCAGCATGCAGATTTACTCCACATCTTCTGGAGTTGTAAAAACATATATAAATTATGGTGCTCCCTTAGAGCTCAACTGGAAAAAATGGATTACGAGAAGACTACCTTCTCCTGGCAAACAACAAACCTGAATATAATTCCTAAACCTTTAACAGGAGTCCGGAGACACATTCTAATAACTGTCTGTGCTCTTCTCAAATATTTTATAGCTACGAACTGGATAAACTCCTCAGTAATCTCTTGGGAGAATTTTAAAACATTGGCAATTAAGTATATATCTGCACATAAACTTTGCTCTAGCAGTAAAAAGAAAAAAGACTATTTCCAGAACTACTGGTGGCAGTCTCTTTGACTTAATGCAAACAAAGTAATCATCATACAACTTTCATTACTATAAACACAATCTGTGAAGACCTTTGTGTGCGAATTTTCCAGTCCTATAACAAATAAATACAGACGATACTTGGGTCTATATTAAAATAGCGAAACCCCACTTACGCGAATACCTAAAGGCCAACACATAAATAGTGAACCGCGAAAACACCGAACGTCCTGAAGCACGAAATTCGAAATATCAAATTGTCATAGTTGGCCTTTATCCGTATCCGTATAGCTCCCTAACATAAATGTGCAATTGTTACAGACCTTAGGATTAGGGTGCAGGTTAAGGTAAGTGCATACATAGTAATACATGCAACCTTTGCTTTAGGGTTAGAAGTAGGGTCATGTTAAGTGTATGTATAGTAATATAGTTGTGTAGCTGAATGTATACATAAATTATACTTTTCCCATAGTTGGGTGTTGTTTATAGTTAGATACATTTGTGTGTAGTGACTGTTTGATTAGGATATGGGATATATGCGTGAAGTGCAGATATGGGGAAGTGTGGATTATTTATTTTGTTTGGGTAGGTAGTACGTAGCGGGTGGTGGGGTTGGCCAACTATGGCAATTCGATATTTCGAATTTCTCGCTTCAGGACGTTCAGTGTTTTCGCTGTTCGCTATTTATGTGTCAGCGTTTAGGTATTCATGTAAGTGAGGTTTCAGTATTTGAATATAGACCCGATACTCTATTGTTAATCGCATTGGTGAGATGTCCCTTTATACACTTGTTAAGGCATCTTAGTTCTAAATAGTCATTTTACTCATAAATCAGACATGCATGTTTTCCTCTAACCATCATTCATCCTCCGGTTAAATAAGGAAAATTATATCTTATCTTATAACACATTAGTTATTATAAGGGGGTGTCTTTATTACTATCTATCTCTAAGGTTTATGTTTTGATATAGCAACCCTGGGTGTTTAGGATAGTAGTTAATCCTTGTTGTCCTTTTATTTTTATTTTATTTTCCTAGTTATTGCCTTGCTATGGTAGAATATGTATGCTTACTCACATTGTTACAATCTCTTTGTATAGCAAAGACTGATATCTGTATATAATGTATTATGCTTTTTTGTTATGTTTCTGGGTTTTTTTTATAAATCTTGCAAAAACCAATAAAAATGATATTTGAAAAAAAAAACTAAGTTGTAATTCACCTATTACAACAGAAAAGCTGTAGGGTGTCAGGTTCTTGCTTCCTGGAGGTTTTATTTAGTTATGTCAGCCAGCTTCAGTGGGCAAAGTAGACTTTGTTTTATGCAGTTAATTCCAGGTGGGGAGTGGGCAGGCAGGTAAGAAACCTATGCAAATTGCTGTGCATGCACAACAAAGAGGGGTAAGGAAGCTAAAGCAGCTACAGGATGGAAACTGAATGTGAATTAAGTAGTTTAGAGATGGTGCAAACAGAAGGTCAACTTAAGTCTAGATTTTTCTTGTACAGCCTGGAGGTATGTGATGGTGCCAGATTCCCAGAGGCTTTGAGGTCTAGATGTTTTGCAATGTGTTATATGCATTTTGTTTATAACATTATCACTTTTTAACTGGTTTTACTGCTAACCGGAGCTCAGGGTACGCTGACCTTGTGTTTACACCTTTTAGCAGAATCACTTGAATTAAGCAGGGATCTTTTGAAGTAGGGGTGAGACAACATGTAATAGTATTGTACACAGACAGACAGGCAGACACACACACACACACACCATGTATTTTGCTAAACAGCACATTTTTGGGTTGTAGAGGAAATCAAAGCACCTGGATAAAAGCCATACAAAGACAAAGAGGACATGCAAACTCCATGTAGAAGGAATCATAGAAAAAACTCAATTAGAGAATTAGGAGTTGTGAATGCAAAGCTACTTTCTGTACCACTGTGCCTTTAATCAATTGCTTTCATTCGCAATCTGCCAAGACCATCAAGGATAGCCATTTATTATGCACAGTGCTGACATCCAACTGTGGTAGGAAGTAAGATAAATTATGGTCATCTTGTTACCCTTAGATGCATTGAAACTCTCCACATGCATACATAACACAAGAATAAAATAGCAATCATTTTACACTGATGTTAGCCAATGCAATAGATTTCATGATACTGACCCAGCCAAGCCATCTCACTGACTAAGTCACTTTTATGTATATAGAGTCTCAATACCAGCAGGAGTAAGACAATTTTATGCACAGACACCAGTCAATAACAGCAACTTTACTGACTGTATACATATATATATATATATATATATATATATATATATATACACACCTCAGATATGAGTATTAATCTTGCAAATTCAGAGAAATGACCGTTTAATCTGACAATGGGGAAATCCATGCAAATAAGGTGATTTTGCCATCCAGGAAGCTTGCAACCGGCTGTGCAGGACTAGTGCAATCTGCAGAAATGTAGCTGTGACAGCTCCAAATAAAGGCAGCATATCAGTTAGTAAGTATGACAATGGCCTTGTATAAGACCATTGACATTGCAAACAGGCAAAAAAATAAAAAAATCAACTTTAATTTTTTTTAGCCGATCTTGGTTGTTTAAGAGTAGGGCAGCGGCGCACAAATGGTATCTTGGGGGGAAATAGCAAAATAAACCTAAATTAAACAATCTAACTAAAATCAGTATTCTGCCATGCAAGTTAATGGTAGGCAGAAGACAACATGGCCAGTGAATAGTGGTTGCTAAGGGGGGAGGCTCAGTGTGAGACATGTAACTATGAATTAGCAGGCAATGCTATGCAAATGAGTGGAATGATAGTGAATCCCAGTTTTCCCCAGCATGCTAGTCAAGTCCCAACAGTGTAAGAATAGGAATAGCCTGGTGCAAGCCAAAGAGTTAGCTGACATCATAGGGGTGTATATCAGGCATACTGTAAGCAGACTGGAGCCCTGTGGCTTGGGTTTGCTCCCAGCTTAGCACAGCATAGCTAGGGGTGTGTGTCTGAATCTGCCTAGCACTCTTTACATTGCCTAAGCAGGTGTGCGCACCATGCACCGGGCTTTACAGGAAGAAGACAAAAGTTGAACCAGGAAATAGCAGCACTGTGCACATTTGAGCACTCTGTTTGCGCGGCATGCCCCCAGGCTTAAACAGGAAAGCAATGGGAAGGCAAAACAGCAGTAGGAAGTTAATCAAGGTGAACTAGCATAGTTGGTAGGTGAACTGTATCAGAATCAGCCAATTACACAGGCAGCAGGCGAGCCCAGCCCAGAACATTACTATAAACTATGCAAACACCTTCCCCTCTGGTTTTTCCCACACTCTACACCACTGGTGTATACAAGCAGAAAACTTTTAACAAACAAACCTACAAAATGAGAGGGGCTGCAGCAGGCAACACAGAACAACATGTGCAAGAGGCTGAGGGTGGTGAGGATGTGAATGCTGCTAATCAGCCCACAGTGAGGAGATGGAGAAAAGTGTACAGACACAGGGTAACCTACCAGGGGCTAGATGAGCTGGAGATAGTGGAGCACTATATGGTGGACAGGGACCTCCTACAGCAAATTATTGAGCTGTGCCAGCCATGCATGACACACCAACCTGACCGAGGGGAACCCATCCCAGTAGATACCAATGCATGTGTAGGCCTAGGAATACTAGCCACAAGTACCTCCCAAAGCTCAACTGGTGATATAATGGGAATCTCACAGGCATCAGCATCCAGAGTATTCCACCAGTTCCTGGATGCCATGTCAGCACATGCCAGTGAGCACATATATTTCCGCAACATCCATGAGGTGTTGGCCAGCAATATGCATCTCTTCCACCAAACAGCAGAATACCCTGACATAGTGGGTGCTATAGACTGCATGCAAATACGCATCAAAGCACTACCCGGTGATCAGGGTAAAGCCTATATCAACTGCAGGGGTATCCCCTCCATCAACTGCCAGGTCATCTGAGATGCCCAGGGCATTATAATGAATGTGTGTGCTGGCTGCTCTGGATGCTATTTTGATTTCCACATTTGGCATCTGATGCAGCTGTACCAGAAATTTGCTAATGGGGACATCCCCTATGGTCACCTAGTAGGGGATGCTGGTTACACACTGGAGCCATGGCTGATGACACCCATCAGAAATGCACACACCCTGAACAAGAAAACCATAATAAGGAACACACACAGACTAGACTTATAATAGAGCATGTGTTCGGGATGCTCAAATCACGGCTCCGGTGTCTGGACACATCCGGTGGAGCCTTGCAGTACTCACCAGCTACATGTACCCAAATTGTTATGGTATGTGTCATGCTACACAATATGATCCTGTGGAAACAGCTGCAGCAGGAACAGCACGGGGCAGGGCCACACAGCCCCCCACCAGTGCCAAGGCCTGCACAGGCACAGAGTGACTCGGAGGAGGAACAACCTGAGCCTGCCCCAGTAGGCAGATGGAGGCATGCCCAGTATGCCGAGGCCATGGCAAAGAGACAACACATAGCACATACACTGACACAGGAGGGACCCAGGGAATGAGACCTCTCCCTGACTCGCACATACAGTAAAAGGGATGCCAAACATGACACTACCTGTGCTCAACCATGTATAGGGGGTGTACTATGTGCATCCAACATAGGCAGCCCTCCAGCACCATCCACCATTCTGGCACACCCAGAAGGTAAGTCAATCAACCTACCAATTGCCAAATGGAGTAGAATGTGTCATTACCTGTATCTATGGTATGGATGTGAGCATGCAAGGGAATTGGGTGGCTGAATGTTATGGCAGCAGAAAGCAGACACCCATAGTGGCACCATCACATCTGTAACCCATACTGGAGTCACCATAGTAGCCAGTACTACACAGGGTGACAAAACCCACTGCAGGAAATGTGCTGGGCAACATGAGTGTCCATATGACTCACACATCACAGTCAGGGTGGTTCACATACCCAACAACAGTCTCAGTCAGCAGGACAAGTGTAGGCAAACCCAAACAGAGCCTGTGCTATGGCCTCTGAATTATGGCTATGGGTAACCACCCCCCCCCAGGCCAACACAGACAGACTACAGCAGGTCAGGCAGTGGGATGTTAGTTCTGAAGGGTAGGAAGTCAGACACTAATATGTAGGGCAACCAAAGCTAAGATCTGTAGTACATTGGTATGCCTCTAGTCAGCATGATAGGTAAGAATACAGAATGAAATGGAGTACTTGACATACCAGTACAGTCATAGCAAGTGTGTGCAACTGTCAGGTGTGCCCCCCCATCCTTAGCAGTAATGTAATAACAGTCAGGTGTGCTCCCCCAATCCTGTGCAGAAATGTAGAAAAAGACAGGTGTGCTCCCCATCCTACATAGTAATGTAATAACAGCAGGTGTGCCCCCCAATCCTGTGCAGAAATGTAGAAATAGACAGGTGTGCCCCCCCATCCTGCTTAGTAATGTAATAACTGTCAGGTGTGCCCCCCAATCCTGTGTAGAAATGTAGAAATAGTCAGGTGTGCACCTCCCATCCTATGCAGAAATGGAGGAACAGTCAATGCCAAATGATCGACGGATACCCTGCAGAAACAACATGCTACCTATAGGTGTACAACACAAAGGTCAGCACTGCAGTACAAACTATCTGGACTTGATCCACACATTAAATACAGATGGGCCTACTGGGCATGCTCAAATAAAGAGAATTCAAGGCAATGTCAGTCAACAACATACTGAAAAGTCATACTGGGCATGCTCACACACTTAAACACATGAAGGTCATGTCTGCAAACACCAGTGGACCAGACATATCTGGCAGTCACAGATGTTAGTGCAGACACTCCTCAGTATGCACCACTCATGCCTTGCACACACAGTGGATAGGAATACAGACATATATGCAAGGACAATGCACTATAATAAGCCAAAGGTAGATGGGCATAGATGTGTGAAAGAAGGTGACTGTGACATGGAGCCATCCAAGTCTGTCCTACCCAGCACACAGCCAAAGGGACCCAACCACATGAGGGTCAGATGTCACTCACTGCAGATACTAGCCACCGGTATCTGTCAGCATTACAGACTATGTGGTGCATGTGCTAGCTGTGCAACATGACTGTACAAGGAAGTTGTCATCTAGCAGCTGTATACATGTACCTGTGAAATATGACCCTGTGTGTGCCCGCATGTGGTGTGTCAACCTCTAGATGAATGGGTTATGGCCCATGCACACACACTGCCCTCCCCATAGCCCTACTATGACAAGCCTGCTGAGGTCATCCACTTTGAAATACACCTTTGGGAGAATTGTAGCCCAGTAATCTCCGTAGCACGTCCCATAACTGTGTACTGCTGTAGTGTGATAAACTAGTTAGGAGGGCATTCCAATCCCAGACATGGCAACTGTGTGTGTTTGTGGGTGTGTCTGTCTATCACTGTCTGTGCAGAGAGCAATGCTTTTTAGGGTAGTCACACTCCCTACAATTGAAATGTTCTACTTTGGTAAGGCTGCTGATGGCCTCCACCTTAGAAATACATCTCTGGGAAAGTTGTATCCCAGAAATCTCTGTAGCGTGTGCCATAACTGCATACTGCTGTCATGTGATAAAATAGTTAGGTAGGAGTTCTAATCCCAGACTTGGCAAGTTTGTGTGGGTGTCTGTCTGACTCTGTCTGTGTAGAGAGCAATGCTTTTTAGGGTAGTCACACTACATACAATTCGAATGCTCTACTTTGGTAAGGCTGCTGTTGTCATCCACCTAGAAATACACCTCTGGGAAGATGTAGCCCAGTAATCTCTGTAGTGTGTGCCATAACAAGAAGTTATGTACTCACCATAATGTTCGATGTATGTAGTCCATCTCACCTCACATTCTTACCCGTGGGTTCGGAGCCGTATATCGGCTCTGACTTGGCCGATTATACTAGCTCGAAGTCTTTCATTGGCTGGGCTAAGCAGGTATCCCATGGTGCACTGCTCCATATCCCCAGATCTAGTTTGCTGTGAAACTCATTTGTAATCCATGCACACATCACATCCAGGTAAAGAATAAACTAAACAAGGGAACTCTGCAGATGACAACCTAACCTCCAAATCCTCCAGGCAGGGGGAAGGTGGGAGGGTAAGTAAGAATGTGAGGTGAGATGGACTATATACATCGAACATTATGGTGAGTACATAGCTTCTTGATGTTATGTAGTGATATCTTGCCTACATTCTTACCCGTGGGACAGCGTCGCTAGCACCTACATCCTGGGTGGCTCTTAGGAAAATACTCCTGAGAACTGTGGAGCCAAAGGAAGACCTGCCCCTGGAGACCATGTTCAATTTGTAATGAGAAACAAATGTGTGAGGAGAAGCCCAAGTAGCTGCAGCACATATATCATCCATTGACAATCTGGCTTGATAGGCTGTGGATGTGGAAACAGCCCAAGTAGAGTGAGCCTTGACCAGAAATGGCAGATATTTACCTCCTGCTTGATAGATGAAAGCGATACAGCTAGATATTCATCTAGACAGTGTGACCCTGGATACCGGGGAACCCATTCGGTTTTAGGAAAAAGAAACAAAAAGTTGGCCCGACTTCCAGATATCTTTTGTTCGGTGTAGATAGAAGCGTAAATTGTCTATGTACATCCAACTGGTGAAATCTAAATTCTGCCTTGTTGGGAAAGTGGAGAAAGAAAACAGGCAGCTCAATGGACTGATTTAGGTTAGACACGGAAGCCACTTTAGGAAGGAATGAGGGGTTTCGTCTGAGAGAGACCCTGTCTTTATAGAAGATTAAATATGGAGGTTTCATAGATAGGGCTTGAATTTCTGAAACTCGCCTTGCTGAAGTGATTGCTATTAAGAAGGCTGTTTTCCAAGTCAAGAATTTCAATTTGCAGGTAGCTGTAGGCTCAAAAGGTGGTAAAGTAAGGGCTTGTAGAACAAAATTGAGATCCCAGTGCATGATAGGTTCGGACACCGGTGGACGGAGCAATAGAGTACCTTTAAGGAACGCCTTGCATAGTCTATGCACCATGAGACTAGGCTCATTCGCCACGTGGAAATTAGAGATCACCGCCAGTTGAACTTTGATGGTGACTGATGTGGAACCCTGATGGAAAAGCATGGACAAAAACTCCAGAACTGAAGCTATTGGAGCTGTGTATGGAGCAATGCCTCTGGTATGTGCCCAGATAGAAAACCTTTTCCATTTACTAGAATAAATGTTCCTAGTGGATGGTTTATGAGAGGACGATAATATATGAACCACTTCCGGTGAAAAATTATGAAGTCTGACTAACGATGGAAGTGGAGTAGCCAGACTGTCAACCGGAGAGTCATCAGGGAGGGGTGGAACTGTCCCGACATGTGTGTCAGTAAATCTGGTTGAGGGTCCAGAGTCCAAGGAGTGTCCACAGTGAATTGCTGAAGAAAGGGGAACCAAACTTGGTGAGGCCAGTGTGGGGCAATCAGAATCATTCTGCTTCCCAAGGATTGTGCTTTCTGAATCACCTTTGACAGCAAGGGAAATGGAGGGAAAGCATAAAGCAGACCGGAGGGCCAATCGTGAACCAGAGCATCCCTGCATGACTCCCCCTGTGGGGGGATCAGCGTGAAGTAGTTGGTGCATTTTGCATTGAGGGGACTGTCAAAAAGGTCGCAGCAAGGCTGACCCCATCTGCTGAAGATTCGATCTGCAACCAGGCGATTCAGGGACCACTCATAAGGCACCAGGATAGCTCTGATTAGTCTGTCTGCAATCACGTTGGACTTCCCCGGAATGTGCGTTGCCACCAGAAACCGTTGGGAAGTTACTGCCCAATGCCACACTCGCATGGCCTCTCTGCACAGAGGGTGAGACCTGGTTCCCCCTTGCTTGTTTAGATATCACACTACTGACATGTTGTCTGAGTGTATCGCAATCATCCCTAGAGGAAGAACATACTGAAGTGCCTGCAATGCAAGAAGCACTGCTCTCATCTCTAGGATGATTATATGCAGATGTATCTCGTGTTCTTGCCACATGCCTTGGACTGTCCTGCCAAGATAATGCCCCCCACCCCATCTGGGAGGCGTCTGTGGTCACCGTGGCAACCAGGATGGGTGGAACGAAGGGCTTCCCCCATCCAAATTGTTGGTGCACAGCCACCAACTGAGGTCCTGCTTGCATCTGTCCATGAGAAAGATGGGATGAGACAGTGGAAGTCTTTGGAATGACCATTGAACAAAGAGGAGCCATTGGAGAATTCTCATGTTTAATCTCACTAGGGGGACCAACATGATTGTTGCTGCCATGGTCCCTAGCAGATGGAGAACCCATCTTGCCTTCACTTGTCTCAGGGGCATCAGCAAGTGTATCTGTTGTTGCAATACTCTGATCCTTTCCTGCAGTAAAAATGCTCACATTCGAATGATGTTGAATTCTGCTCCTATAAAGGTGACACGCTGTAAGGACAATAAGGCAGATTTTTCCCAATTTATTGTTATACCCAACTGGTGACATAGAGTGATGGTAGCATCCCTTGTTTGAACTAGCTGATGCCTGGTGGCAGCGGTAAGGAGCCAGTCGTCCAGATACGGAAACACCTGGAATCCCTGACATCTCAAGTGAGCCGTTACCACCGCCATACACTTAGTGAACACCCTGGGGGGCTGTGGCGAGACCAAAGGGCAGGGCTTGAAACTGGAAATGACTGGCTCCCAGCTGGAAGTGTAGGTGACTCCTGGATGCTCTGTCCATCTTCATATGGTAGTAAGCATCCTTGAGGTCGATGGAACATATCCATACCTCCTCTCCCAACAATGGGAGAATCAACTGCAGTGTGACCATACGGAACTTGAACTTGTGTACGTAATTGTTCAGTTGGCTGAGATCTAGTATGGGTCTCAGGTCCCCTGTTCTTTTCAGCACTAAAAAGAATCTTGAGTAAGTCCCTAATCCTATTCGGTCTGAGGGGACACGCTGGATGACTCCTTTTTCTAGCAGCAGTGAGACCTCTGAGGCTGCTTGATCCCTTTGACTGGGTGGTGCAGCTGGGATTTTTCTGATTGGTGGGGGTTCTGATGAGAATGGAATGAGATAACCTCCGGAAATTATCCGTAATACCCATCGGTCCTGGGTAATGCCTTCCCAGGCTTCCGGATATAAGGAAATTCGACCCCTGACTGGCTCTGGATAAGCACAGTTGGGCACACCCTCAGGAACGAGAGTATGGAGAGCCACGAAAGGATTTGAGGTCTCCCGAATTGCAGAGGCCCCATCTCCCTCTGGGGCGATGTCTCCCTGAATAACCCCCCCTCCCCCGCCTCTGGAGGGGGGTTCACCTTGTGCGGCAGGGAAAAACCTCAGTGATTTCTTGAACCACATCTCCCCCCCACTGGGCCTTGGGATAAGGCCTAGAAAGAAGGGAAAAATGGACCCCTACGGAAGACAGGGTCTGTCCCTCTTGCTCTCACCTGGTGAGGGTGTCTTTCACTTTGGTCCCAAACAAGGAGGAACCATCAAAGGGGGCGTCAGTGAAGGAAGACTTGAAGGCCTCTGCAAAGTAACACAGGCGCAGCCAGGCTTGCCTTCTAAGGGTGACCCCTGAGCTTGCTGCCCTACTCACTCCTTCGGCTGCATATGAAATGAGTCGCATGGATGAGTTAACAATGGAGTTGAGGGTAGAGACCTGAGCGTTAACCATCTGAGCCACTGCCTCAGGTACATTACCCACAAGAGTATCTCCTAACTCTTTGAGGAAATCTCTCTGGAGCCGAGTGAAGTGAGACAGGTAATTCAGCGACCGTAATGTGAAGGTTGCTGATGAGAGGGTACACTTCCCGTACCGATCCATGGTCCTAGACTCCTTGTTAGGAGGATGGACGGATGAAGAAGACTCTGCTACTTCCTTCAGGGTGGCTGCCACCACCACCATGGCATCTACAGGGACTCCTTTAGATAGAAACTCTTTGCCCTGGGGGCAGAAAGAAACTTATTGGGATGCCTGGGCACGGGTTTCAAAGAATCGGGGTTCTCCCACACTCTTCAACAAATGAGGTTAAGGAGTTTGTCGAAGGGTGGAGACACCCAGGAGGCGGAGGGTTGAGCACCAAAAGCCATAAGGAATACTGACTCCTCCTCAGTAGGGGCTTTGGAAGGCCAGTCACCTCTTTGCTATTGTATCTCCAGGATATCGGAGAAGGAAACATCATCAGAGGATGACTTGGGGTACCCTTCCGATTCCTCGAGGTCAGTATCAGAGGTGAGGGACTCATCTTGGGAGTCTATGTGCTTCCTCTTGCATGTTTTCTTTCTGAGGGTCTCCTCAGGCATGAAATCTGAGGGACCCTCAAAAATTTGGGGACCACTCATGGGGGTATCCTTAGGCCCTGATGCTCTGCTGTCCATGGATGGGTGGTGATCAGAAGCTCTCACCGGAGTGGTGGGGGACAGAGTGAACGACCCGCCTGATGTAGCTGACAAGCTAGCCAGCGTAGTCCACATAGCCTCGAAGGCTGGCCCCCCCAAATCAGAGGAGCGACCAGTCTCCACGGCCATGAAGGGGGTCGGAGTTCCCCGAGCCGATGCTCCAAGGGGGAGGCTCGGAACCGAAATAGGCCTTGAGATGTCCCCCTCGAGACCGACTGAAGAATACCGAGTCCCGAACTCTGAGGACGGAGCCGACGGAGTCGGAGCCGATGCCGGCACCGATGGAGCCAAATGTGGCATCAGAGCAGGCCTAGAGACATCACGCAGAGCAGAACACTCTGGTTCCAAAGACAGAGATGCGCTCGAAGGAGGAATGATCGAAGACGGGGTCAGGACAGGCTCCGAAGCCGACTGAGTCGGAGCCAAAAACAATTTTGCCAAAACCAGTGACTGGAGAAGCCTCTGAACCACCCTATCAACATCCACATCCGAAAGGGTCCTGGAGGATTTGGAGGATAGGGATGGAGAATGTGATCTCCTCTCAGGAGAAGCTGGTCTGAGACTGGGCGATTGGCTCCTAGAAGGTTCCAATGCAATTGGAGCCAACGCCGGTTCTGTCAATACCGATCCTTCCTGCAGTCCCAAGGACAGTGGAGCCGAGGAGGTCGATGCAGTTTTAGATATCTTCTCCGGGGGCTCCGATGAAGCTGACAGAGCCGGAGATCTCTTCTTTGACTTGCCAGATTTTGACTTACCACTGGAAATCGAATCCATAGCCTCTTCAAAAGAGGGTTTTAAAAGTCCCTTTAAGATTAGCTTATTCTTTCTCTCTTGGAGAACTCTTGACAAAAACTGCAGGATTCCTGCAGATGGATGGCTCTTAAACAGTAGACACAAATAGAATGCCCATCGGTAATGGACATTTTGTACCACATTTCGAGCACTTTTTAAAACCAGAAGGTTTGTGCTCCTTGGTATCCTTGGACATATTAACTACTACGCTCACAACGCATAACCAAGTCTTTAACAAACACAGGCGTTCACTCTAAAAAGCGGGAATGAATCTAGCAGTAACCAACACTAAACAGTGATCAAACACACCAAAAAACTAGCACACACTTAAACAAGGGATAGCAAACCACAAGGAAGGGTAGCCGAAACCTCTAATCTAAACGGTTTGGACCTAACTCACACAGAAGGCAACAGAGGAGAACTAGGCCCTCTAACTGAAATGGGCCTAGCCTGAGGGAACAGTAAGAGGGATACCACACAACAATCACACAACCACAATTCTAAACTAGACAAACTTAGACAGTTTGAGACAAATCTAGACAAATAGCTATGAAAATAGCTTTTGATATGAATCAAAACTTTTCTTAGTCAAGAAAAAGAGGGTACTTAGCCACAGCCAAGCGAGACCACATCTGAGCTATATGAGCGGCAAACAAGATCTGGGGATATGGAGCAGTGCACCATGGGATACCTGCTTAGCCCAACCAATGAAAGACTTCGAGCTAGTATAATCGGCCAATTCAGAGCCGATATTCGGCTCCGAACCAACGGGTAAGAATGTAGGCGAGATAGGACTACATAACATCTGCGTACTGCTATAGTGTGATATAAAACTCTGGTAAGGTTCTATTCCCAACCATGGCAGTTCTGGATGTTATGAGTGTGTTTCAATGTCGGTGTAGGGAGCAATGGATTTTAGCCAAGCCACACTCACTACAATTCGAATGCCCTACTTTGGCAATCCTGCTGATGTCATCCAATGTGAAATCCACGTTTGGGGAAGTAGTTCTCCAGTAATCCCCATGGTGCATCCTATAATAGCTTCATGCTGTGGTGTGATATAGACCTCTGTTAGGGGTTCTATACCCACACATCAGTTGGGGATGTCTTGTGTGTGTTTCAATGTCTGTGCAGGGAGCAATGCATTTTAGCCTAGCCACACTCACTACAATTTGAATGTCCTACTTTGGCAATCCTGCTGATGTCATCCAATGTAATATACACCTTTGGGGAAGAAGTACTCCAGTAATCTCCATGGCGCATAGTATAACTGTGTACTGCTGTAGTATAATAAACTAGCTAGATGGGAGTTCTAATCCCAGACATGACAGGTGTGTGTGTGTGTGTGTGTGTGTGTGTGTGTGTGTGTGTGTGTGTGTGTGTGTGTGTGTGTGATAATGTGGCTGTGTTGATGCTGGCTCATATCCTGTTCAGGTGGTTGTGTGTAACAACTGGGCTACCAATGTGTTGCAGATGGCACTCACATTTCTATATGTTCTAGTGTATATCACAATGTCCACTGTACGATCTGAGGAAGACAACAGTTGAAAGCGCTTATCGGATATCTTCAAGGGACAGTTTGAGCTTTGCTTATTTTTCACAAATTTTCAAGTAAGTTTTACTCTTACCCTCCCTAAGGACTTGTAATTGGAACACCTCTGTCTGCCTCTCCATCCTTGGGTGGATTTTCTGCTTTGCTTAGGTAGCAGCATGTGTATTTTAAGTGATGCTCATGATCAGCTGATGGCCTCTGCATGAATTGCAGCCCTCCTCTACCTGATTGTATGTGGAACAACTGTGGTAACATTCTCATAGCCAATTACATGGAAACACACTCCGATATCTCAGAACATCATGTTAGTGCTGGGTCTTTTCATTCACTGTGAGCAGGAACTCTATCTGTTATTTGGCAAACAGCATCTCAGATGGATTGGGGATTTACCTTTAACATACACTGTGGAAACAGGGCAACACACAGGAGGGGGATGTGCCTGACCTGACTGCAGACTGTAAGTGCTGCTATACTGCATTTGGAATAAAGTTGGTTTAACAGGGTGTGTGTGGATATGGCTGTCCTACATGTTTCAATACCTGCCATATCAGTTCTATGTTTATGAGGGATCCTCATCTGTAGGGTCATCTGCAGACTGGGCAGTGTGCGGTGCCTTTGGTTTCATGTGTTACCCACAGAGCATCTATCTGTAAACTGCAGAAGGTAGTGTGAGGATTGCAGTTTGTAGATGGTGAAAGCCGTGACAGCTACTGACTTCCTATCCCTCATAGGACATATGTTGCAACAATACCCTGTTGCAACAGTAAAAGTATGAGGTTATCACAGCAACATGTCAATATTGTCCCTATGTATGTGCTTCCAGCCACAGCTCTGTCAACATTTGTACATATATCATGCATTAAGAGGTGCATATGTGCTGTACACCATAATCAGTGTCATCATATCTGATAACAAACCAGTGAGATATCAGACTGCTACACATGTTATGTACAGTAGGGGTTATATTTGATGACATAACTTGGATATTCTGTGGTTGTTTGTACAGTACCGAAGTCTGTGTACTAATGGTGAATGTCAACAGTATGTGTATCATTCATATGTACTTTGGCCTGTGTACAGACTCTGGTAGAAGTAATTGTTCTTGGTCCCATCCTATCTGATGATACATGCTGCTCCACTGTATGTTACCGTATTGGCTTACATGTTTGTAGGGCCATACACACACATGTCCCATACCACAGACAGGCATCAGACCACACTGTATAGCAGCCCAGTATATGTAGGGTTAGTGTGTGAGTGGCACATATGAGAATGGCGTTGAATAGATAGTCCATATACTGTCATATGCTAGCTTACCATATGTGGCTGTGGCTGTGTTCACATTGATTGTGGTTATGCACTTTCACAAAGGTGTATCTTACCCTATGTTGTGACATCCCTGTAAAGCATGCTATATATGCAGGTACATGTGCATTCCCCCATAGAAGATGTAGGCCAGTGTTGAGCCAGTCTGTCTGTAGCCTGCACAGTGCTTTGTTACATGCCTAGCTGCTTAGTGCACTTACCCAGTGAGATGCCATGTCCAGATACTTGCCAGATGTACTGCTGCCAGGCCTCTCTTAACAGTCATGTATGTTAGACAGAGCAGTGGGATGCTGTACAGATATATGTCAATATCTGCTGGGTAGTGTGTGGCCATGGCACATCTGTACAAGCAGTTATTATGTGTCAGGACAGACAGGGGTGTGTGAATGCATAACCTAAGGGGGCAAATGTATACCAGTCATTATGTGTTATACCCATCTACATGGCTGTTAACATCCATATTGTCAGGCTTGGTCCACATGTTTTGCACTAAGGTGTTTTGTGTATACCTCTGGACTGTACAGAGTTTGTCAGAATGTCCACATATATTGGCCAATATCTCTGCTGTAGTCCAAAGGAGCATTATGTGCTAGCAGCGGTACTGTACTATGATGTCCTTAGGATATCTGTCAGTAGCCAATGGCGCACATGTGAAAAGCAAATGTGACCTCCCACACACACCATGGCTGTGAAGGCAATCCCTATTACAGTAGCCATAGTCTACTAATATACCTGCTAAACATACCTGACATCCCCTTGCACTACGAAGTTGGGACTATAGGGGCTGTTGTAGGGCTACACTCCATGTTCAGGAGATATGGTGAAAATATATGTACATATAATTATCCAGATATCTACTTAGATAATTACACATATACATATCGACATATATAGATGGGTATGTATATGCACATAGATATACATATACACACCCAGATTTATACATATACAGAGCAATATATGTTTACATATATATAGAGTGATACATATGCACATAAACGTATGGATATCTACATATATATTGACAGTAGTAGGTATATCAGAATAGATATGTATGCACATGTAGTTATAGATATCTAGACATATGCCAACAAAACTAGGCATATCTGTACATATAAGATGTGCATACATATATAGCTATATACATATATATCTATATATACATATACATATATCTATATACACACACACATATATATATATATATATATATATATATATATATATATATATATATATATATATATATATATATATATATATATATACACACACACACACACACACACACACACACACACACACACACACACACACACACACACACATATGTAAATACAAAGAGATGTGCACATGGCCATATATATGTAGCACTATACAGATGTGTATACAGAAATATGTATGAGTATACATGTGTATGTACATGTAGACATATGTAGACTTATTATATGTATACAACCATAATCCTGTCAAGAGTAAACGTCACGGTTGTGTATACCCTCCCACATGTATCTCACTGTATGTATCTGCTATGTGCACATTATGATAAAACAACATATGTGATGCAACAGTCATATTAATAACAAGGATTACACAATTTAGGAACTACAGGCAAATGTTCAATACTACTCAATATGTGTATTGACAGCTATATTGGTAAAACAACAGCAGTCTTCAGAGTGGTCATGGCATAGTGGTTAAGTGCTGTGACTTCAGTGTTAAGGGTCCTGCATTCAAAACCTGCAAGGGCTGTTCATTTTGTTGCTGACAGGACAAGGGCTGTCAGTTACAGAGTGGTTAAATCAGTTTTGAGCAGCTTTAAGCATGTTTGCGCAAAGTTAAGTGGTGCTAAGCTATGGGTAAACATACGGGCACTTACACAGAGTAGGCAGCGCTTACCAGTGTGCATATCAGTTTAGCTGTTATATTGCAGCAATGTTGATACTTGGTAAGCATAGCTTAGCCCTGGTAACCAGGACACACAACCCAGTCTGATAACCTGTAATAAGTGTATATAATGCAATGTACAATACATGCACCTATGTGCTGTGATTACAGTTGCAAGGGGTGTGAGTGTCATGTGTGGGACACAGACATATATGAGACTTGTACAGTGCTGTTATCCATGTGAATGTGGTACATGCAGATGTAGTAGCCCAGGGTATGTGCTGTCACACTGGCATGTAGTGTAGCATGGCAGTACTACTGTTGACAGTGCTAACCCAGGCAAGAGTAGAGTGCTTAATGTAGTACTGACAAAAGGCACACCTGCTAGCATGGCTGGACACTGAGGCCTCCCTGTTGTATCCCTGGTGTGTGAGCTGTGTCACAGTATATAGCCCTTAGTGGTCTGTCAATGCACTCATGCTACTGTATAGCTACCTGCTAAGCTGATGACTGTCAGTCCCTGGACAGATGTGCAGATGGCAGGTATCCAGCTGGGATATGTACCTACTCTTGATTGATGCCCTACTATGCGTGTGGCATGTGCATGAGATGCATATCCCTGTAATACCAATGTTGGGGTTTACTATGGACTGAATCGCACTCACAAACAATATGTGATGGTGGGTATGGCAGAGTGTGATCTTGGGTTTCAGGGAATACAATATCCAGTGGGGGATGTGGGTGCTGTATCCACTGTTATTACACCAAGGTACACCAGGTATATGTCCCATGTACCACATTGTGGTTACCACTGTCACCATCAATCATACAGGTAACTGTTACCACAATCCAAGCCAGTTATGCA
Source organism: Protopterus annectens (assembly GCF_019279795.1). Classification (NCBI taxonomy): domain Eukaryota; kingdom Metazoa; phylum Chordata; order Ceratodontiformes; family Protopteridae; genus Protopterus; species Protopterus annectens. The sequence goes on along the minus strand of NC_056729.1, from coordinate 1,269,342,871 downwards.
TGTGATGTGTGCAGCCTACCTGTAACACATTGAAGATATGGTCATGCTAGTTAGCAGTAATAGGCCCTGGTATCTCAGATGTGTGTCTGGCTGTTAAGTGTCTGTAAATGTGTATATAATGGTATGTCACACTACGTATCATCCAAATACACCCATTACATCCCCCATCAGCATACTACACATGTTGAGGGATGTTTTGCATGTACCATGTAACGTGGGACACACCTCACCCTAAACACTGTGCGGTGTGTGCAATGTAAGCCACACATGTCAGTATCACGACATAGCTAGGTAGGAGTCTAGCCCAGTGTTGCCAAGTAACAGTGTGCATGTATGTGGATGGGTCTACATCAGGTTGCAGGGTATACGCACCTCAGTGGGCCACCTGTCCATGTGGCACAGGCAATAACCGGTTTAGTAACCTGTGAAATGTATTTGGCTGTACCCCAGATATGTCACAGCCATGGTGTCAGCACAGTGACATTCCCCGCTGTGGAATATGACTACAGACAATCCTCATGCTGACACATGTACACCTACAACACAAATGGATAACATTATAGGGACTACTATCAAGCAGTATTACTAACAGCTATAATGCATCATTGCTAGACAGCTACACTACCTGCCAAATATGCTTCACACTCCACTCACTACATGCTACACTGCAGTACTATAGTACACTGCTGTACAGTCACCATGTGCATCAGCACCATATCAGCCTGTCCTTGCATTGATGGTATGGATGACAGGGATGTGGCACAGGTATCATCATATGCACAGGGCATCCTAGTGCTGACACATGTACACCTACAACACAAATGGATAACATTATAGAGACTACAACCAACCAGTGTTACTAATAGCTATAAGGCATCATTGTTTGATGGCTACACTACTTGCCAAATATGCCTCACACTCTAATCCCTACAACATGTTACACTTCAGTACTGTGGTATACTGTTGTACAGTCACCATGTGGATCAGAACCATATCAGCCTATCCCTGCATCAATGGTATGGATGGCAGGGATGGGGCACAGGTATCATAGTATGCACAAGGTGTGGTGTTGGTTTGCCAGAGGCCGAAAGTGGGCCATACATCTGGCACCATGTGTGTGGGTGATGGGTGTACTGTGGGGAAATGGGTGATGTGATGTGGTGTGTGTAGGTATGGGGTTGCCCTAGGTGTGTTTGCAAAGTATGTGGGTATGCATGCACACAGTTCTGCCATGTGGCTGCCCTACACAGGGGTTTATGGACAGCTGCAGATCATACCTGACAGGGTGTGCAGTTCACTGCCTCCAGCCATGGGCACATGGACTTTGCTTGCCCATGTCCAGGTACAGGCCTTGATGTGCTACTCTCACCTGCTGATGACATTTGTCCGCTGGTACCAGGTCCCTCCTGGGGACTGGCCAGGACCATGTGCACATGGCCTGCTGTGGTGTGGTGTGGACAGCACAACCCTCCGCACTGCTGGGGCTGCAACTGCTACTACGGGAGCCTCTTGGTGTCCTGGCATGTCCACATTGACTACCCAGCTGTTGGCTTTCCTGGCCTATGTCCACGCGGTCATCGCCACACTCTCACCACACTTTCAAGCATGGACAGACCAGGGTCAATAAGGGTCATCATCTCACCAGACCGTATTTCCATGAACTCAGTTAATCCATGGATGGCACCAGCCAGTTCTCGGATGTTATCATATGAAGATGTGAGAGCAGCCCTCTGCAGCCTCAGACCCTGTCTGTGGTAACATTCTATATGTGCTTGCACTGCCATGACAGCCTGAAACAAGCTTCTGCTGGTACCAACTATGTCACCTCTGCCAGGGGCATGATGTCCAGCGGCCCTACCATGAGCACCCTGGGACATCTGCCTATGTGGTGGCCTGTCAGACATCTGGCTATACCTGCTGTGACAGGACACATTACGCATGGTTAGCACACTTTCCTGTGCACTGCCACCGAACGCTAGCTGTCCCTCCGCTATGGCCACTGGTGATGGGCTGCGTATAGGATCAGAAACTCTGTGTGGGGATGGGTGGATAAAAGGGGGATGTCAAATGTTGGTGCAGTGTCGGCCCCTGACAACCCCACCTGTGCCTCAACATTATTATCATCATCTTTGGTGTCTGTATGGACACCAACATCAGACTGCATGCAGGAGGGACCCTGACTACCTCACCGCCTGTGGGGGAAAACACTAAATGCACTTTAAAACCTGTGCAGCATTGCCTAACAGTACACACACACACACACACACACACACACACACACACACACACACACACACACACACACACACACCTACCTTTGTAATACCTACCTGCCCATGGCTTTACAGACAGTCCTGCATATATATCCATGTGTTACCCCATCCTGCATCACACTTGTTAACATACACACATTGATACCACTCATTAACATCACAGTCCTCTAAATGCCCACACAAGTGGTCACAACACAAGGCCTGTTGCTACTTTACCTGCCTGACCTGTGTGTAGTGGATTTACATGGCCTCACTGCTGTCATTCAGTATGGACCCTCTGTATGCCTGGAAATGATGTGCATGGCCCCTATATGTGTGGGCTACTATGTTGTATCCATAATATCTCACACTGGTGTGTCATATGTATGTAATGCTCAGTACATGCCAGATATGCTGGTCCTTCAGCCTATCATGTGACAACTGTAATATTTGGATACACTCCCTGGTGTTGACTAGTACTTTCCCAATGCATCTGTAGAGCTGCATACATGGGTTGTAGGTGACCTCTCTGCTGACTTTGATATTAAGTGTGTACCTGGTGTCTACCTTCCCTCTGAATGCCTGTTCTTGGTGTGTAATGTGGCATTCCATGTCCATGTACTGCACGGTCCCAAAGGGAGGTACAGCCATATGAACACCCCACAATCACACATGTGCATACATGGCCACACACAAACATACACATGCACACACGCATCCTACATGCATCTACCTCCCTCCACTTTATCAGAGTGACACTGCGGGCAAACTTACTAACCACCAGGATGCACACACACACACGCACACACACACACACACACACACACACACACACACACACACACACACACACACACACACACACACACACACACACACACACACACACACACACATAGGTGAGGTTGCACAATGATAGCACACATAATCTTCCTATTACCCATCTGCCAACATGCAGAACATATTGTACAAAACAGCATGCAGTTCAGCTATAGTCAATCCATGTTAGCAACAGTATACGTGTGTGATGCATGTGCTGTGTCACTAGGTGATGCCTCTTCTTCTGGATACCACTGCACCCATGTACACAGTATTGCTGTGCACCTGTTCTGCACCCTGCCATGTACTGTGCACCACAACTGACAGGTGTACAACCCATTGCAGAATGTGTAGTACTGTGTCAGTTATGTCAGCTTTACTTCTCACAGCCCCTATGTTTTTCAGCAACACATACCTGGGATAATATGTGGTCAGTTGTCATTGATAAATGTCTGATGCCTGATTTACAGCTGTCAACATCAACAGACCATGTATGACTACTACAATACTCTTACACTGAAAACCATCAGAGCATACCATGGCTATGGGGGGTGTTCACACCTTTATTGATTTTACACACACATTCTTGATCTGCCATGGGACCACTTCACCACATATCATAGCAGAACACAAGCCCGGTATGTCCTGTATTTTCACATGCAGTGTCAACAGATTGTGTTAGGTGTGAGGCTGCTGACCGCAATGCATGCACACCATGTGGGCATGTGTGTGCAGACCCTTATCATGACGGTTTATTGCACCTCTTGGTGTGTGTACTGCAGCAGTCACTGCTATTGGCAGGGGTATACCACCTTGGGCCATCTGCATTTGCCAGTGTATGTTCAGTCTGCCCTACACATGTCCCCGTATTCTGCATGATTGCAATGTCTACTCATGTGCACATCCCATGGTGTTCACACACTGCCGTCACTATTGCTGTGTGGGTAGGGTTACAGCTGCCACAGGTCCTGAACCTGACTATGTGAAGATAGAGCCATTCCTAGCATCCTCAGGATCCCTGCTGTAATGCATTGGTGTGTCATGCTGAGACCCCCTCCTTCAGCTTTTATGCAGATGCATGACAAGTAAGCCCTACACATGTGTCACTTTGCAGTGTCCCATACACTGAACACCACATGTTGCAGCCTAGACCCAGCTGATAATGTAGACTACTTTAATGCCTTATGCTATAGTGTATCTCTGCAGCAGTTGCCATTGTCCTACAGGTATATACACTGGTGTTGCACTGTATATGAGTGTTGTTCCAAACATGCTACTACTGTAGGTCAGGTCTACCACCAGTATGTTACTCACTGTGGGCACATTCCGCAATGACAGGATGTTAGTTATCATTCAGGTTTCTGACATACCCTTCCAATACCCCATCATGGTCACCCCTGAGAGACCGTGCATTTCACAGCAACAATACATGCGCATGTACAGCATGCATTCAGGGTAGGTGTGTTAGATGTGTGCATAGAATATACCATCACTATTACATGCCCGGTGTGTTGGCAAGCATCTACATAAAACATACTCACCACCTACAGGCTGCTGCCTTGTTGGTATCCTGGAGGGACCTACATAAGAGGAAAAGAGATGCAATATCAGTGGCCACAGCTGTGGCAGTGCTACAGGGTGGGTGAGGTATTACCATAAATCAATGGTACATTCCCACAATACTACCACATCTGGACATATGTTTATCACTACAATGCAGCAACACAATATATCTATGCCATGTCAGATATGCATGATCAACATGTACCAATGCAGATGTTTACACAACAATGGTCTAGTGATGTGGCCTGTGTCCTTACCTGCACGCTCCTCGGCCGGTGTTTGGTGACAACCACCTCCACGAAGGAGTCTAGTGGTTGTTGGCTGTCTGGACGAGCAGGTGCCATGAGGCTGGCCAGGAGCTCCTCCAGATGTCACGGGTGGATGGATGGCATGCCCCCCCATGGTGAGGTGATCCCCCCAGACTGCAGCAGCACGCCGACGAGCATTGCAAAGCAGATCAGTACAATGATGCCGGACCTGCTCATAACTGCTGTTGTGTAGTCCAACATCACTGACCCTGTGGACTAGGTCATTCCACAGAGCAGTCTATTCCTGCTGCTCATGTGCATGCCTGCCAAACAGCACTTGATAGTGCTGGATCATGTGTGCTATCAACACTTCATTCTCCGCATGGAAATAGGTGGGCAACTGTGCATGTGCCATCTTGGCTGAAAGACATAAAGATGGAAACAGGTCTGAGCAACTCGTGCAGCAAGGTTACCACAGTTCGTAATACACATCTCTGTCATCCCCCCCACCATATCAGCGTCAACAAACTGTACACACAACTCATTAGGTATGGCTACAGCTTAACTACCGGTTGGACAGATATTGTATTGTACCACACATTCTGCTATGTGATTGTAGCCATGTTCCCTGTGCGGACACTATCATTGATGGCCTGTTACAGACTATTCACCTGCATGCCATTTTCAGGGCCACTATGGTTACATATATGCCAGTGATATTGCTGCTCTGAGATTGCTGCACATTTGACAGTCTGTGTTATTGGGGATATCTATGCATGCTGTTGGACATGTACCAGGATTGTGTAGACTATTACTACAAACATATGTTCTATAACAATGACACCATAATATGTATATGTTCAATTGGCCAGCAGATTCACCTCTCCAAACCCATCTGCCCATGATACCTGGCCACATCACATGTGTCTGTCCCAACCTGGGGTCTCCTCATGTACTGTTCCAGCAATGCCATCAGGTGGAACCACCCAGGAGATGTTGTCCCCCCCCTCAGGATACACACAGACATGTTCCTGTCCCCTGAGCTCAGGTCTAGAGTCTGTTCCATAATGGGCTCCACAGACACATGAAGGATGTGCTACATCAGTCTGAGGCACCCACTACATATTCACAGGGCCAACATGCTCCTCCTGCTCAGCCTCCAGACCAGGCACCTTCAGGGCGTGGACTGCTGTTGTGAATAGCAGTGGGTGGGAGGCTTGTTCCCATTGTGCCCACAGTGGGGCCCATGGGGCGTCCACATCACAGACCTCACACACCATCCACGGTATTTACCCACCACATGTCACATACCACCCCTGTAGACTGTCCACTATATCTACCAATCCTGACCATCTCCACATGTGCACCTGCTATACTTCCCCATATTCCCATTGCATACTTCACAGATGAGGGCAATGTGGTCCCAACAAGGGACTAACATGTGACATACCCATCCATGTTGCACACACTGCCAGCTGTATTTATCTGTGTGTATTGCTATGTGTGTTGGTGCCTCACACATAGCATGCATCACTGTGGTAGTAATATAGGGGACATGTCTTTACATACATATATGTTTGTCTGTGTGTTTGTATATATGTAGACATGTGCATATAGGTATATATCTCTATATGTGTAGATGTATGTGATGTATATATGTGCAAATATATATGTCTACACATGGGTATATGTATATTTCTGGACATACATGCTGATATACACATATATCTTTATACATTATATATGTGACATATGTACACATATGCATACCTATATGTGGGGTATATTCAGATATCAGGTCCACAATCTCACAACACCTTCCTGCATAGCTGCACTATTCTGCCTTGCTACAACACAGACAGGTGCCACATATGGACATGGGCTGACATTAGGGGGTATATGTAGGACCAGACTGCAGATAACCCTATTACACACCTACGGCATTCCTGCATGCTACATTACAGATTCACCCGTGTATCCTGCCAGTGGTGGGCCATGGCTCCCACATGTCCATCATAATGGCATTAATTCCACCAACAGCTATTGGCCACGTAATATACATACTTCCCATTACACAACACACACTATGATGGCTTACATCTTGTCTGTCAGTGCTGACCTGCACAGTTGACGGCCATGGCCCACTACCCACAGGGACAGACACAATTGTCCATAGCAAATGTTCAGTTAAACATCCTCCTCCCACAAAACACAAATACATGCGAGAGATGCAACTATACGGCCAAACTGGAGGCTGAGCTCTCTCAACATAGGACTGGCAAGACCAGTCAGGAGGAGAAGGTTACCACACACACTATAGACCCAGTCTCACATAGTACCATCACAACCTCAAATCATACACATAAACACACAAAGACATACTCGGCGGCTCTGATCAAAAATCTACCAAAACAGCAAAGGCCACCAAAGCAGACACCCAAACAACCACCACCTCAGAACACAACACCTGCAACACATAGACCTCACAGTCAGAGTGTCAAACAGTCACAGCCCTTAAGGCCAAACACAATGCCAGACACACTAGTCATTGGTGACTCCATAGTCAGACACACTGACGTCCCACTCACCAGACTGAGTAAGGAGAAGGTCACAGTAAGCTGCCTGTCGGGCGCTAGAATCCGCCACATAGCGCAAGCACTCAGGTCTCTCAACAGCAGGTACAAATGACTCAGTCATTGTCCACGCTGGTGTAAGCGACCTGAGTACCTCCTTGGACTACATGAAAGAGATATTGAGGAACTGTCTGATTATGTAGCCCAGGCAGGTATGACCCTGACCTTGAGCAGTATCCTACCATCACCAAGAATGATGCCACAATACAGAGATAAGAGGATCAGCTTTAACAATTGGCTTAAACTCTGGTGTCATTCAAAGGGATCAATGTCTGTCTGCCTGGGATGACATGCTGGACAAGCCACGCTGCTTCGCAAGGACGGCTTGCACCTGTCACCTGGGATTCGGATATTGGCAAAGGCTCTTGCCACCCCATAGCCTTTTTAGGCAAGGCTCAAATTCTAAACCTACCACCCTAGAACACAAAAAAAGGAAAAAAACTAAGGGTAATGCTGCTCAATGCCAGAAGTCTAAATCTCAAAATGCACGCTTTTCGAGGCCCTTCTCAGTATGGAGAACATCGATGTCTGTGCAGTGACAGAAACCTGGTTCAAGGCTCCTGAGAGCACCCCAGCACTATCAGGTTTTACCTCTTATCATGCGTTCCGCCCCAAAATCCGGACAATACCAAGAAAGGAGGGTATCCATATTCATCAAAGACACCCACACCACAAGACTGGTGGCAACGCACGATGCATCGGAGACCATCCAGGTGCAATTAACCATAGGCAAGACTGCTCTGCAAATTGTAGCATGTTACAGGCCACCCTCACAAACTCAGGAACCTCACATGGCCTTCCTGAAAACACTAGAGGGATAAATGTATCACCAAACACCATCATACTAGGTGACTTCAATTACCCTAATATAGACTGGGAACACTACTCAAGCCCAAACACTAGCCCAAATGTTCCTGGAATTCATAAACTCAAATGCCATGGAACAACTAGTCACCATCCCACAAGAGGAGAAAACATACTTGATCTCATCATCACGAACATGGGAGCACAATGTTCAACAGAGTATACCCCTCACTGGTGAGATCAGATCACAAACTAATCTCGCTGGAGGTCCTCATCCCACCCCACCTGAAATAAAAAGACCACAGTAAAGAACTTCTCGAAAGCCGACTTCACTTCTAAAGACTAGTGTGGTCTCCTTTAAGGCCCGAGCCGACGGAAAACAGTACTCAAGCCGCTGAATCACTTACAAATGCCTTCTACCAGCACCTGCATGACTGCATGGATAAGGCAATCCCAAGCAAAACAAAGACTCTTTGTACCAAAGGCAAGCGTCCTCTGGTGGACCCCAGCCATAAACAAACTCTACAACAAAAGGAGGAAGCTACTACAAGATAGAGCAAAATCCTTAAAGGTAAGACACCCTTGATCACTATAAGTAAAAACTAAGAGCTCTCATAAAATCATCCAAAGCAAATTTTGAGAGAAAAATAGCTAAAGACTCAAAAGACAATCATAAGGCCTTCTTTAGCTATGTTAGAAACCTGGGAGGAAACTCCCAGATATGCTCAGAACTAGTTCAAAATGATGTGAAGATTACTGATCCTACAGACATTGCCAACATACTGGCTGACAGGTTCAGTGCAAACTTCTCCCCTCCCCCAAAGGAGAGATATCTATACCAGCGATTGCAGCCCCAAACATCTCCAACGCCCAAGTGAGAACTGCTCTCCAAAGCAAAAACACAGCATCCATGGGACCTGATGGTGTCCCGGCTGTGTGCTCCACGAACTCAACGAGAATTAAACCCACAGCTAGGACAGCTGTTTAATCATAGTCTTACCTCTGGATATGTACCCAGGGAGTGGCACTGCAACTGTGGTCCCACTTCACAAAGGCGGTGCCTCCACGACCCTGGAAATTACCGGCCCATTAGCTTGACAAGCCTTATCTCCATAGTCATGGAGAGGTTCATAATGGACCTCATAAATAAAGACATAGGAATTTGCAGACTTTGGATCCATCCCAGTTTGGCTTTGTCAAAGGCAGATCATGCCTTCTAAACTTGGTTGACTTTTTGAAACAGTCACCAAAGCCATTGATGAGGGAAAGGCAGTCCATACAGCCTACCTCGATCTGGCAAAGGCCTTTGATACAATACCCCACTCGGGTATCATTGAAAAACTCATCAGCTTAAATGTTAACCCATACATCACAAGATGGGTTGCAAACTGGCTGAGTGACAGAACCCACAGGGTCAGAGTTGCTGGCGCCATGTCAGACTCAAAGCCTGTTACAAGTGGTGTACCACAGGGCTCAGTCCTGGGCCACTCTTGTTTAGCATCTACTTTTCAGTACAAGCAAACACAGGAGGGTTATGGCTGACAAAGTTTGCAGATGACTGCAAACTGGGCGCCATAGTAGAAAACACATCTGACACAGATATCCTTCAGAAGGGTCTCACAGAAACGGATAACTGGTGCCAGAGCCATGGCCTAAAGTTAAATGCCAAAAATTGCATAGTCATACCCTTCGGGATAAACAAGGTTACCCCTAGCTACCAAATAGGTGGCAATCCACTGAGTACAGAAGAAGTTATCAGGGACCTGGGGACCCAGGTTGATTGTAGTCTGTCATTTGACACCCATGTAGCTAAAGTAGTTAGGAAGACCTTCTACATTGCCCACCTTATCGTGAAGGGATTCTCATCTAGATCAAGGGAGGTCATAGTCTCCCTATACTCATCACTCATCAGACCAATGATTGAGTACAATGCCCCATTCGGAATGTATCTGACCCGACACTTGCAGCAGCTGGAGAGGCCACAAAAGTTCCTCACCAAAAGGATAAAGGGTCTCAAACATCTGTCCTATGCTGCCCGACTGAAAGAACTCCAGCTCTATTCAGTCGCTTACCGCTTGCTCAGAGGTGACCTTTGCCTAACATACAAGGCCATGTCAAACCCAGATTTGATGAATATGCTTCACCTCACCAAATCTAGATCTGTCAGAGCCACAAGGGCGGAGACTTAAACCTCGACGGCTATTAATGGGCGTGCTGGAGGGATAGATTCATCACCCAAAGACTCCCTATGCTGTGGAATAAAATCCCGGTATATGTGAGGCAGAGCACCTCACTGGCCTTGTTCAAGAGAAATCTTGACCAATGGATGGGAGATCGCAGATATACCCCAGGGATTACCTCAGTGTCACTGCTCAACAGAGGCACAGCAAAATAATGGGTATAGTTCCCCATACTAAAGGGGTGGCGTAAGCCACAAAACTATGGGCTAGGCTTGTAAATGCCCTCGGGCAGATAGCCTAGTATGAACCTATGAACCTATGAACCTAATCACAACAACACCTGATGCACATATAAATCATTCCACATCATCTATCCCATTATGATGGACCAGGTACTACATTCTAGTACATGTATATATACTTCATATACCTGTTGTGGGAATGATGACTTGTTGAATGACAGCTGGCTAAATGCCTTTGACACAGGCTTTAATTTTGCAGAGATTTGGTTTTCTTTTTTTTCTTTCTCTCTCTCTCTCTCTCTCTCTCTCTCTCTCTCTCTCCCCGTCTCTCTCCAGTAAATGTATTGAGTTGCTTTGAATCGATTGCAGCCTGGCTTTAGTAGGTGATGCACATGATCAAGTGATGGCCTCTGCACCAACCAGTGTCCTCCACTTGCTAACTGCATGCAGCTTACAGTGTAGTACTTCCAATTACCACTGTCATGGCAACCATCTACTATAAATCCCTACATCATGTGGGCGTGGTCCTTTTACCTTTCCTGTGGGATGGACATCTTTCCTGTATGTGGGCATCAGTGTCACAGACAGCAGGTAGCAATACCTCTTACAGGAGAACCGGCACACTCAGGCCAGCTACATTTTTATAGGAGGTTCCAGAACTACAGACAGAGTGTGAGTAGAGTTGTGCTATGCTTTGTATAGTACTGGTGTTAAAGGGTGTGTGTGTACATACCAGATTACCTTGGAATGCAGTCTGTCTGCATAGCTCTCATCTGTGGGCCTATTCTCTTGGTGGCCAGAAGTGTGGCTATCATGTGTGGTCTGCCCACCACACAGGTCCTGTGTCAGATATTTCACTGGCAGTGTGTGTGATGAGAGCTATCAGTACATGGCTACATCCATTTATGTTTCTAACCTCAATTCCCTGACTAAGGGTATGTTGCAGACTATCCTGTAACACCAGCAACTTGCTTAGTGTGTGGCAAAAGTTTTCCACATATGGGCCTGTGTTCCAGCTTCTGTCCTCCACCTATATACTAAGCTTTGCACATAGGTCATGCTCTCAGGGGTTGTTCTGTAGTGGACTGTGAGTATATCATGCTGCCATTGCTGCCATCAGTCCACTGCTGTTGGATCCCCAACACATATGGTGGGGCTGGGGCCATAAATGTGTGGGCTTCACCTACACAATTCATGTGTGCTCTTATGCACTCCAGAGGCCAGTATATGTAACAGTGGTGTATGGCCCTGTATTATTGAGTCTGGGGGTGCACCAAACATAACATAGGCTGCTACAAAATGTGGGGGTATCAGGGGTGAGCTGCCTTAAGGTATCCGGATGTACAGTACCATACAACTCACCTATATTTACATTACATACATAAATTGGGTTAATGCAGGCCTGCTGCCTCCTGCCATACAGACTGTTTTGTTTGTCAATGTGCTTGTGATGGTGTCAATTATGCCTTGTTATATAACAGTTACATCCCATTTGGTCAACTGAAGTCTTTACCACCTAGTGATTTTGTACAGAGTGAAGATAGGGCTGCTGAACTATACACCTGCATTACTTACTGTTGATTGTCTGGTATTCTGTGGCCCAGTCTGTCTTTACTATTGTACAATTTGAAGGGCTTGGCCTGGACAACAACAGTTGTGAACCTTTCTAGACTACTATATTAGTATAACTGTTTCACACTTGCATTACTCTGTTTATATGGATGTCAGTGTCTGAACAGCTATATTACATGGCATATAAAACTGTAATAGTACCCAAATAAAGGTTTTCCCTTTCTGCAAACCTGTGTGTGGTGTTTTATCCAATAACATCTCTGTGGGTATTTGTTGCAGGCAACGATTGTCATTTGTATGGGTGGCCCATACAGTGTCCAGTTTTTAAGGCGTTAACTGTAGGCATAGTGGCTGTTCCATATTGTGTGCACCTTCTACATATGTATCTTACTGTACATATCTCTGCGTGTGTATATGTAGTCACATGTATATCTATACACACACACACACACACACACACACACACACACACATATATATATATATATATATATATATATATATATATATATATATATATATATATATGTATATCTGTATCTGTGTTTATGTATACTGGGGATGTTGATAGCTTTCACATTTTACATTTCCTATGGGAGCCAGACTGTACTGCATGATATGTTACCAATACCAGCCTGACATCATACGGGTGGGATGTAGTACTGTTAGCATCTTGTGCCCATGTTGTGTCAGGTCTTGGTTATGGGATCTGAAAAACCTGGTAATGTATTGCAGGGCAGATGTGTTTGGCTGTGGGGGGTATACCTATTCGTACAAGACGTACATTGTTCGGAGCCTCTCAACCCCATTAACGGTGCATGTGGACATATATGTTTTATTCTACCATTGTTATCTACAGATGTAAGGCCATATATACCTATATAGATATATATATATCTGCTTACATATATATAATTATGTCCGTGTATACCTACATAGATATATATCTGCTTACAAATATGTAACTTGCTGTGTATATGTAAACCTACAGGTGTAGGCATATATATGTGTCGATGTAGGCATTTGCATGTATATATGTTCACTTATATATATTTGTATATATAGCTATCTATATATATATATATATATATATATATATATATATATATATATATATCTATCTATATCTATATCTATATATATATATATATATATATATATATATATATATTTATACATATCTCTCTACATATATAGATATGTTGTATCTGTTTAGATATTAATATATTTGCACACACACATACATCTAAATGTTGGAATACATTCTTAGTACTGTTGCATGACTGGGCTGGATGATATGTTTTTGAAAACATCAGAGTTATGTCTATCTGGCATGCCTTAGTGGTAAATCACTTTGTCTATGGTGTGCATGGTCCTGGGTTCGAGCCTTGCAGAGGCTGTTTATTTTGTTGCTGGGCAGAACACGGGCCACTTGATACAGAGTGATTAAGGCACTTTAAAGCAGTTGTAAGCGGGTTTGCATGGGATTGCGTGGAGGTAAGCACTGCTAACTTCCGGTTACAGTTTCTTATACTCTATTAGCTTCTGAATTGCTTAACCTGTGTAGGCATTGCTTACCCCTGCGCAAACAGGCTTAAACCCGCTTACTGCTGCTTAAAAGTGCTTACTCCTGCTTACACCCATGCTAAGTTCTTTAAAAGAAAAGAAAAAGGGGTTGATAGGAAAGTGGTGAAAAAAGGGACACAAAGAGGGAAAGACAGTAGGGAAAATAGCCAGGGATGTGCAGGAAGGGTGTAGGGAAGGTCCATAGCTGCCCATTTCCTCTACTGCAACAGTTGTGCATATACACTGAATTTGGAGGTAGATTTGGACACTCAAACCCCTGGGAGAGGGGTGAGGACAACAATAAGTTGTGATGCCAATTAGACCGGATTACATGTGTCCAGTGGACATGTGTGCGAAATGGATAGCTATGTATGGGGTGAGATTTTTCTGTGGGAACAGATTGCCCTTTTTTTTTTCAGGTGAGAGTGGGATGTTGGGGAGGGGTATTAGGTATATTTGGGGAGGTAGGTTTGGTAGGTTAACAGACAAGACAAACAAGACACATACAGGGGAGGAATATGACACATGGGGTGTAAACACCTTGATGGGGAGGGGTGCTGGGATATCGGAAGCCCACAAGCCCCTAGTGATAACAGTGGGACTGAGGTCCCCACCCATGGGCAGTCATCACTACACCTTCACAGCCCCGAATATGGCTGTGCTGGGGGCTGAGTTGCAGAGCCAGGCTGACTCTCTAATCATGACATGCGGCCCTCGAGCTGGCATAGAAGATCACCAATCTTCTGGTTGATCTCTCTACATACCACAACCCCAACATGGTGATGGGTGACAGGTGCCTGTCTGCGCCCACTCAGAGGGGGGGTGAGCCCCATCCATATAGCAGTTCCACCCAAAGGTGGTGAAGTACCAATGAACAGGGTTGCCCGGGGTTGGGCCCCAGACATGCTGGTGCCCGGTTCCATGGCCAGCTGAGGTGGGACAGGTGGGTCCGCTGGAACCGGCCTTCCCAAGCGTGCTATAGTGTTTATATTTCATCATCATATGTGGGTTAGTAATAGTCAACACATTCCATGGTTAGATATAACAGCACACATATATATTCCCATTAACCCAGACACCATATATGGAACAGCTGCATAGCAAACTGAATGCATGCATATATGGGACCACAGCGGTAACAAGTACAGCATGCAGGTACATTGATGGCACCATGCCACAAATGTTGGAATAATTCAATATAGCACATGAATGGGAACCATGAAAATATTTATCAAACAAATGGACATTATCAGAGTCATTACATACTAGTTGGGGTGGGTATGTTGATTATTGTTGGAGATATGGGGGGGGGGTGTCAATTAACAACTAGCATATTACTGTAGTCCACATTAATTTCCTAGTCAGTGTTGTTATCTGTACCTTACAAGTCTTACTACACTACCCTATAGCTTAGTTTGGACAGTGATATGGCTGTCATCCTCATTACACATGAACCAGTTTTACCTGCAGTATACACCTCTTACTTGGTATACCTTTGGAGGGAACTTCTATTAACACTAACTAACTGTTTGTACACACACTCCTGGATTCTGGGTTGATGTTTTGCACTATGCTATCCAACTTTTTCTGCACAGACTCTGGCCATGTGTTGACCACATGCTGGTGTGCCTGGACATATCTAGAATATTGCCCTCTTCCACCTTTAGTGACCTTCCACACACATATACATGCTTTATTACACAGTTATATTATGTAGCATAGTGTGGGTGACAGTGACCAGTGATACTTTATTATTCAAAGAAACTGCAACACTCACAATTCCCTACAATATCAGAGTGAACTGTACCAGTACAGGTTATAATGGTCTGTATTTCTAAACACAGTCTTCGTATCCAATGTACCTGTGGGAACAATGTTTGTTAGCACTACCTGACTGTTGCCACACAAAGTTCCAGATTACACATTAGTATTATGCACATACACCTCACTCTGTTGCTATACACACTCTGGTCACAGCTTGACAACATGGGAGTGTAGATAGGACATACTTGATATATTACTCTCATAAGGGGTGGGATGTTAGCATAATGGTTAAGGTGTTTACCTTACAAACACAAGCTGCAGGGTTTTATTCTCACATGGGGTAATTGGCTAGGCTGAAAATGGCCCACAAGGGCAGTTCATCTAGTACTAATCTATGAACAGTTTTGGAGGCTGCTAAAGTGACAGGTGTGTTGACAATCACTTGTATTCCCTGTTTGCTGGCTAAACATCTGGGATCATCCCACAGACTTACCAGGGGGACAGGGGGATAGCCAGCAGATATGGGCACATATACTGGACATTCTGGCCTCATCTGTACAGTTGTGGGGTATGCATCTGTATGCAGCCTAATTCCACTCCCAGGATTCAGACCATGGCTGTGTCTGCTACAACTTAAACACTGTCCATCATAGTTGTGTCTGCTATATAGCTATTGCTGTATATCTCCTATCTGCTTTCTGTCTTATTAATCCCCTGTGCTTTTGCATTCTGACCTTGTATTACAACACTCATATACAGATTTCCTACACAGTTATATGTTGTTGGACAGTGTGGGTGACAGTGATGTGTAACACCTCATTAATCAGAGCAACTGCATATCATTCTTGTATTTATGGGCACAGTGTTGGCATCTGACAGACCTATGGGAGGAATGTTTATTAGCACTACCTGAATGTTCCCACACACAGTACCGGAGTCCACATTACTATTATGCACATACATTTTACTGTGCTACTGTACACACTCTGACCACAGCTTGACATGTTGGGGTGTAAATGGGACATACGTGGCTTCTTAGTCACATAAGGTATTGGGGAGTTGCTAGTGTGCCAGCTTTGTTCTCATAACTGTGCATCAATAAGTTGCATTTCCTGTTTGCTGCCTGTATGTCTGGGATCATCCCACTGATTTCCCAGGGGGACAGGTTGATAGGTAACAGATATGGTCCACTTTATTAGACATTCTGGACATATCTGTTCAGTTGTGGGGTATGATTCTGTATGCAGACTACTACCACTGGCAGGATATGTACCGTGGCTGTGTGTGATTAAAAAACAACACGTCACATCTCAGTTGCATGTGCTATTTGTTTTTTGTTGTTTGCATTTTCCCTGTTTACTGTCTATGTGTCTCTCAGTTGTACTACATGGCCTCTGGGGATTACACCTGTCATATACAGGTATTCCTACACATTAAATTTATGGTGCATAGTGTGGGTAACAGTGCTTAATATTACAGTACTATTACATGATTGCATATCTACATTACCATATGATACCAGGATATACACATGCAGTCCAGCAGTTAGACCTGTTTTGTCAGGTTATTACACTATTATTGACTTACAAACAATATGAGACTCTTACTGATATATTCCCTAGTGTATGTAGTACTTACCTTGAACAATACAGGTTTTATACTAGCAATTAATTTATTACTACTTTTAATTTTATTTCCTATGACAGTAAATGCATTAGTATTACTGACCTGCCTCATGTCGCAACCTCGCCAGGCGACTGATGTGGGCCTCCTGGATTGTTGCCTGCTCCATTGCAGCTGTGGGGGATATATGATGAATCTTTAGCCATACCTATCCATGATATACCTGAGCTGGAAATTATTACACACATACTGGGGTGATACTTACACACATCTGGAACATCCCCTGATGCTCTCGCCTCTTGGAGCCACTCCTTCAAGAGGTCTCCCTTACGCCGCTTCAGGTCGGCATAGTGGTGCCTGACTTACTCGCCAGTTTAGAGTATGCCAGTGGCACTGGTGAGGTCACAGGCGAGACAGTCCCAGGCCTCCACCTTACATTGGGAGCCCTGGTACTGGCCTGCAACAGTCTCTGAGCATGGTCTTTAACTAGGAGTCCTGCCTGGATTCACCAGCACTGCGTCCGGAAGCGCACACCTTCTCCCCTTACTGCCATAGTGCCAGCAAGGGGAAGCTTCAACCAGTTATGAGATGTATTCCCGCCTCTTGGGTTTAAGTAGGGCCAGTTTCTTGCAGTTTTCCGTGATTGGCTGGTTTTGAAAATGCTAAGCTGAGGGCAAACCTGCTTACCTAGGGTTGGCATTGTTTAAAGTTGCATACCACTGGGAACAATGAGTTAGCTGGTCTACACATTGCTTACACCTCCTAAGCTGGCCTGTGCAATGCTTTGCATTGCTTACATTAGAATTTGCATTATATTTCCTTTTGGGCATTGATTTCTTATTCATTGCATCTTATATATCTGCCTGGTATCCACAATTAATGTGTACTTACACTCTATGGGGTCCTTGTGTTTTATTAGGGACTTCAACACTCCATTACAATTACACCTAACTTCTGGGCTTACCGCTGTGCTCCAGTTCACATATTTATGTTATGTAGTGGGTTATGGAACATATGACTGATACTGATTCCTTTCACAGGTTCAGTTTGGTTATACTATGGTGAGGACTTGTTTGCTGATACTGCATTCTTCTGTACTTCTGTGATGGCTTGGTGGTTAACTACTGTGACTGTGGTGTAGAGGATCCTGGGTTTGAGACTTGCATTGTTGTTCATTTTGTTGATGGGCAGAACAAGGGCCGTTGGATACAGAATGATTGAGCAGTTGTTAGCAGGTTTGTGAGATGGTGAGCACTGCTAACCTGCCGGTACATCTTCTTACAGAGAGTTAGCTTGAGAATTGCTTAACCAGTGTAGACATTGCTTATCCCCGCACAGATGTGCTTAAGCCCGCTTACTAGTGCTTAAATATGCTTACTACTGCTTATTTGTGCTTAAACCTGCTTATTAGTGCCTTATTCATTATGACACTGACACCTCACATGTGCATTTACTGCAGTACTCCAGTTCATTAAAATATGTTATTTAGTGGGTTTTGCAACATAAATATTGATCATAATGTGCTTTGCTATGGAATGTGCTGAAGTGGGACTCGAACCGGGAATGTCTGCTCGCAAAGCGAATGCTCTGCCTACTACACTATTTCTATGCTGTGAAACTTGCATATATCTTCCTTGTTATCGTCTTCAGCCATTTAAGCTGCATTAACCTTAGCTAAGCGATGGGCACACCTGCAAACCTATGGTTAGCTTTAATCAGATTTAAAAAAAAAAAAAAAGGGGTTTCTTCATTTTATTTCTATATACTGTTGCTGTTGTACACAAGGGGGACTGTTGGTGGGGATATGCAGTCACCTGTGAGTGATCTCACTCATTTCATACCCCTTTCTGCTGTTCTTCATTGCGGAGGCGTGTTTATTCTGAGAGCTTTGCTCTCAGACATGCGCCCTGCACTCTTACATGCTCCGTGTAAGCCTAGGGGTGCAGGCAGCATTCCTCATTATTACGCATGGCGCGCTGCCGTCCTGCTCCTAAACAGTCACCTCCGTGCAGGACTAAGCTAGTCCTGCACGGAGGATTAGTAAATCCGGGGGATAGACTTGTTGTGGGCTTTCCTTCATCTGTGACTTGCTTGTGATAAAAAGAATGACTGTAACTTACAGAGCTGACTATAAGAATTCTTATAGTCATTTAGAAAGTAGCATTGTAGTGTTTCTAAATGTGGGTTTGTCTCTTTACATTTTTATCGGAAGTAAGTAAAGTATTTTGGTGAATATTTTGTGCATTCTCAGCAGTAGTGGCAGTGTGTAGAGTACTGTAAGGCAAGTTAAAGGTATATGGCCTTTTCCCCACTGTAGTGTGAACCTGGAGTTAGTATATATAATTAAGGGGGTGTGGGGGAGGTGTAGCCCCCCACCTAGTCTGGTTGTACTTTGTCCCATTTATGTTAAGAGGGTAAGTAGATAGTTTTTAAGTTCTGGAAAGGGTTAGTTATTGGTGTTCTAGGTGTGCTTGTCTATGGTTTAAGATTTAGTATATTGATATTCAGCATTGTGAGCTGTTGGTGAACTGAGAGTCAGTCAAATGAGTTGTCGGTCAAATGAAATTTAGGCCAATTGGGTGTCAGTCAAATGAGTTTTTTTGGTTGTTTGCAGCAAAATAAGTACACATTCTAAATTTTATATATTTTTTTTATCCCTGTCTGCAATCAATGGGGCAGACATCCTGATGAGACTATTTTCCTTTGGAAAGCTAAAGCTGTCCCATAATGCACTATGAGTGCACAGATTGTGAGAATAAGTATCCCTACCATTTGTTTTCAGACCATACTTCCATTCACTTAGAGCAGGACACCTGAAAAAAAAAAGAAATGGCCAAGTTTGAGAGTATGCAGATCAAGTGTCATTGACTGATCTACAGTGAGTTTTACAAATGTTGCTCCATTTTTTCTCAGCACAGTCTTTGTATCCAATGTACCTGTGGGAACAATGTTTGTTAGCACTACCTGACTGTTGCCACACAAAGTTCCAGATTACACATTAGTATTATGCACATACATCTCACTCTGTTGATGTACACACTCTGGTCACAGCTTGACAACATGGGAGTGTAGATAGGACATACTTGAAATATTACTCTCCTAAGGGGTGGGATGTTGGCATAATGGTTAAGGTGTTTACCTAACAAACACAAGCTGCAGGGTTTTATTATCACATGGGGTAATTGGATAGGCTGAAAATGGCCCACAAGGGCAGTTCGTCTAGTATGGATCTATGAACAGTTTTGGAGGTTGCTAAAGTGACAGGTGTAAAAAACAAAAAATGAGCTTGAGAACACGATCCCAATGAAGAACACTGGTTTATTGTATATGTTATCAAAAAACGCTTTCGTAGAGCTCAGTGTCTCTCCTTCATCAGACAAAAAATACTAACAGCTTCCCAGTACATTTATATAATATTGTTAATTATGCAATCAACTTTAATTAAATTAAAACAGCAATTGCTAAAATTAAGAATTAATATTAAGATTGAAACACTGGTGAATAAGAATTCTAAAAAATCTTTCCTCCAAAACAAACCATTCCTTATTACCTTAGTTTAAACATGTTGTTAATAAATACAAAAAACATAAACCAAGTTTTATCAAGTTTACATACTAAAAATTTAAAACTATGCATTAACATGCTACCCTTACATAAAACCAATATATTTAAAAACCTCAAACCTTTCAACTAAGAAACATGTATTGATTTACGATTCTTATTATAAATAACTTATTGTACTATACAAATAAGTAAACCAGAATGTTATTTCATTAAACAATCAAGAAAAAAAAAGCGTTTTTTGCTAACATATACAATAAACCAGTGTTCTTCATTGGGATCGTGTTCTCAAGCTCATTTTTTGTTTTTTACAAAGTTTGTTCAGTGTCTCTTGCTTAGTTTATGAAAGTGACAGGTGTGTTCTCATGATGTTTGACAATCACTTGTATTCCCCGTTTGCTGGCTAAACATCTGGGATCATCCCACAGACTTACCAGGTGGACAGGGGGACAGCCAGCAGATATGGGCACATATACTGGACATTCTGGCCTCATCTGTACAGTTGTGGGGTCTGCATCTGTATGCAGCCTAATTCCACTCCTGGGATCCAGACCATGGCTGTGTCTGCTACAACTTAAACACTGTCCATCATAGTTGTGTCTCCTATATAGCTATTGCTGTATATCTCCTATCTGCTTTCTGTCTTATTAATCCCCTGTGCTTTTGCATTCTGACCTTGTATTACAACACTCATATACAGATTTCCTAGACAGTTATATGTTGTTGGACAGTGTGGGTGACAGTGATGTGTAATACCTCATTATTCAGAGAAACTGCATATCATTCTTGTATTTCTGGGCACAGTGTTGGTATCTGACAGACCTGTGAGAGGAATGTTTATTAGCACTACCTGAATGTTCCCACACACAGTACCGGTCTCCACATTACTATTATGCACATACATTTCACTGTGCTACTGTACACACTCTGACCACAGCTTGACAAGTTTGGGGTGTAAATGGGACATACATCGCTTCTTAGTCACATAAGGTATTGGGGAGTTGCTAGTGTGCCAGCTTTGTTCTCATAACTGTGTATCAATAAGCTGTATTTCCTGTTTGCTGCCTGTATGTCTGGAATCATCCCACTGATTTCCCAGGGGGACAGGTTGATAGGCAACAGATATGGTCCACTTTATTAGACATTCTGGACATATCTGTACAGTTGTGGGGTATGATTCTGTATGCAGACTACTACCACTGGCAGGATATGTACCGTGGCTGTGTGTGATAAAAAAACAACATGTCACATCTCAGTTGCATGTGCTATTCGGTTTTTGTTGTTTGCATTTTCCCTGTTTACTGTCTATGTGTCTCTCAGTTGTACTACATGGCCTCTGGGGATTACACCTGTCATATACAGGCATTCCTACACATTCAATTTATGGTGCATAGTGTGGGTAACAGTGCTTAATATTACAGTACTATTACATGATTGCATATCTACATTACCATATGATACTAGGATATACACATGCAGTCCAGCAGTTAGACCTGTTTTGTCAGGCTATTACACTATTATTGACTTACAAACAATATGAGACTCTTACAGACATATTCTCTAGTGTATGTAGTACTTACCTTGAACAATACAGCTTTTATACTAGCAATTAATTTATTACTACTTTTAATTTTATTTCCTATGACAGTAAATGCATTAGTATTACTGACCTGCCTCATGTCACAACCTCGCCAGGCAACTGATGTGGGCCTCCTGGATTGTGGCCTGCTTCATTGCAGCTGTGGGGGATATAAGATGAATCTTTAGCCATACCTATCCATGATATACTTGAGTTGGCAATTATTACACACATACTGGAGTGATACTTCCACACATCTGGAACATCCCCTGATCCTCTCGCCTCTTGGAACCACTCCTTCAAGAGGTCTCCCTTACGCTGCTTCAGGTCGGCATAGTGGTGCCTGACCTACTCGCCAGTTCAGAGTATGCCAGTGGCACTAGTGAGGTCATGGGTGAGACAGTCCCAGGCCTCCACCTTATATTGGGAGCCCTGGTACTGGCCTGCAGCAGTCTCTGAGCATGGTCTTTAACTAGGAGTCCTGCCTGGATTCACCAGCACTGCACCCGGATGCACACACCTTCTCCCCTTACTGCCATAGTGCTAGCATGGGGAAGCTACAACCAGTTATGAGATGTATTCCCACCTCTTGGGTTTAACTAGGGCCAATTTCCTGCAGTTTTCTGTGATTGGCTGGTTTTGAAAATGCTAAGCTGTGGGCAAACCTGCTTACCTAGGGTTGGCATTGTTCAAAGTTGTATACCACTGGACACAATGAGTTAGCTGGTCTACACATTGCTTACACCTCCTAAGCTGGCCTGTGCAATACTTTGCATTGCTTACATTAGACTTTGCATTATATTTCCTTTTGGGCATAGATTTCTTATTCATTGCATCTTATATATCTGCCTGGTATCCACGATTAATGTGTACTTACACTCTATGGGGTCCTTGTGTTTTATTAGGGACTTCAACACTCCATTACAATTACACATCACTTCTGGTCTTACTGCTGTGCTCCAGTTCACATATTTATGTTATGTAGTGGGTTATAGAGCATATGACTGTATACTGATTCCTTTCACAGGTTCAGTTTGGTTATACTATGGTGAGGACATGTTTGGTGATACTGCATTATTCTGTACTTCTGTGATGGCTTGGTGGTTAACTACTGTGACTGTGGTGTAGAGGGTCCTGGGTTTGAGACCTGCATGGTTGTTCATTTTGTTGATGGGCAGAACAAGGGCCGTTGGATACAGAATGACTGAGCAGTTGTTAGCGGGTTTGTGCGATGGTGAACACTGCTAACCTGCCGTTACATCTTCTTACAAAGAGTAAGCTTGAGAATATCTTAGCCAGTGTAGGCATTGCTTATCACTGCACAGACGTGCTTAAGCCCGCCTACTAGTGCTTAAATATGCTTACTACTGCTTATTTGTGCTTAAACCTGCTTACTAGTGCCTTATTCATTATGACACTGACACCTCACATGTGCATTTACTGCAGTACTCCAGTTCATTAAAATATGTTATTTAGTGGGTTTTGCAACATAAATATTGATCATAATGTGCTTTGCTATGGACAATGGAATGTGCTGAAGTGGGACTCAAACTGAGAATGCCTACTCATAAGGCGAATGCTTTGCCTACTACACTATTACTATGCTGCTTAACTTGTATATATCTTCCTTGTTATCATCTTCAGCCATTTAAGCTGCATTAACCTTAGCTAAGCGATGGGCACACCTGCAAACCTACGGTTAGCTTTAATCAGATTTAAAAAAAAAAAAAAAGGGTTTCTTCATTTTATTTCTATATACTGTTGCTGTTGTACACAAGGGGGACTGTTGGTGGGTATATGCAGTCACCTGTGAGTGGTCTCACTCATTTCAAACCCCTTTCTGCTGTTCTTCATTGCGGAGGCGTGTTTATTCTGAGAGCTTTGCTCTCAGACATGCCCCTTGCACTCTTATATGCTCCGTGTAAGCCTAGGAGCTCAGGCAGCATGCCTCATTATTATGCATGGCGTGCTGCCGTCCTGCTCCTAAACAGCCACCTCCGTGCAGGACTAAGCTAGTCCTGCACGGAGGATTAGTAAATCCGGGGGATAGACTTGTTGTGGGCTTTCCTTCATCTGGGACTTGTTTGTGATAAAAAGAATGACTGTAACTTACAGAGCTGACTGTAAGAATTCTTATAGTCATTTAAAAAGTAGCATTGTAGTGTTTCTAAATGTGGGTTTGTCTCTTTACATTTTTATGGGAAGTAACTAAAGTATTTTGGTGAATATTTTGTGCATTCTCAGCAGTAGTGGCAGTGTGTAGAGTACTGTAAGGCAAGTTAAAGGTATATGGCCTTTTCCCCACTGTAGTGTGATCCTGGAGTTAGTATATATAATTAAGGAGGTGTGGGGGAGGTGTAGCCTCCCACCTAGTCTTGTTGTACATTGTCCCATTTCTGTTAAGAGGGTAAGTAGATAGTTTTTAAGTTCTGGAAAGGGTTAGTTATTGGTGTTCTAGGTGTGCTTGTCTATGGTTTAAGATTTAGTATATTGATATTCAGCATTGTAAGCTGTCGGTGAACTGAGAGTCAGTCAAATGAGTTGTCGGTCAAATGAAATTTAGCTCAATTGGGTGTCAGTCAAATGAGTTTTTTGGTTGCTTGCAGCAAAATAAGTACACATTCCACATTTTATATTTTTTTTATCCCTGTCTGCAATCATTGGGGCAGACATCCTGATGAGACTTTTTTCCTATGGAAAGCTAAAGCTGTCCCATAATGCACTATGAGTGCATAGATTGTGAGAATAAGTAGCCCTACCATTTGTTTTCAGACTATACTTCCATTCACTTATAGAGCAGGACACCTGAAAAAAAAGAAATGGCCAAGTTTGAGAGTATGCAGATCAAGTGTCATTGACTGATCTACAGTGAGTTTTACAAATGTTGTTCCTAATGAAGTACTACACATTCTCTGAATGACGCTTGTAAAAGTGTCAGCAAATTACTGAGATAAAAAGGAATTTTTACAAAGATCAGTTTTGTAAGCTTCAGTTCCTGAACAAGTTACTCCTCTCAACTTCCTTCCTTCAGTGAGCTAGAGTCTCACATTTCCAGCTTGGCTAGAGTCAACTAATTAGTCAGCTTTGCATGACAGTAGGCATCAAACAAATCATAGCCTGGTGTGCCACTAAAAATGTTCCCTCATATGACACTTGACAACTGAATAGCACTTTACCAGGAATTATTTCTAAAAAAAACAACACACGCATCAATCTAATATTTAGGGTAATCTATCAATTTCTTAAAATGTGCACAGTAAAATATTCAATTTGAATTGCATCCTGGGTGCTCAGGTCATTATCCTTGCATAGTAATTTGGGTATAGCATAACCAGAACCATGTCATTTAATGCCTAGCTTTAAATAACAATGAGGCAGTTCTTGGTTTCTTCTTAATGACTTCTAAGCCTTTGATATAACTCAGTACTTTCTGCTACTATTGCTTTATGTAGCTTGCCTTAGTTGTATACTTGTCTCATACATCTCATCCTATTAGCAACTGACTCATGGAGAAAGCTTCCAAATCAGATACTTTCGAAAACATCAATACAATGGATTTCGTAAGCTCACAAAATAAGACTACATGAATTAGCATTCATTTTTTGAAGAAAAAGAAGTCTCTAATTGCAATGGATGTCATTATTTGTTCACGAGAATCCAACAATTTTTTCAAAAAGTATTATGAGCTGTAATATATCAGAGCTGAAGTATAAGCCAAAGTTAGGGAGACTTTTGAGGTATTCTGATAATGGATACAACACCCCTTCTCATCTGTTCTCTATTGCAAGTACCCCAAATCACACACAAATGTACATGCTTCATGACACACATGTATTGAAACAGTACAAGCAGCTGTACCAGTGATGCCGTACCGCAAACAGGGCATTCAACAATGTACTTAAAGATACAGGGCAATGCATATGTCTCAATCAAGCAATGATGTAATCACTACGGACTGCACTGAGCACAATTTTACTCTTACTCTCTCCATTTTACAATGCATAGCATTCACATCACACTTACAAAGGCACACCTTCCCTACCCACAAACACACAGCCACCCACTCATAAACCCCCATACCCACACAATATATCAGTTCACTTTGAGGCTTTTCCCACTGCTCTGCAAAACACTGCTGTAACGGCTTTGGCAAATGAAAAAGATTGATGGATGTCAGCGCAAGACTCCCATCCCTAGCTACTGGAGCCAGTCCACTGCACTTATACAAGTGTCCACCTCAACAGGGCAGCAAGCAGGTGTCAGTACAGATTTGCTCAATATTTCTTTTACACTACACACACACACACACACACACACACACACACACACACACACACACACACACACACACACACACGTGCACACCCACACACACACACACACACACAGCAAGCCTGCTACACTGACACAACTCTCCCTCAGCAGGCTAGCAAGGAGGTGTCATTCTATCTTTTCTCACCTGTTCTCCTTTACACCACATAAACCCTGCATGCATGCATGCATACGAACACACACACACACACACACACACACACACACACACACACACACACATACAAAGTACCATTGAAGTGTGTTGCTTTACCCACCACACCACAAAATACTGCTTCAATGACAATGGTGGGGTCAGAAGAAATGACTCTGCCACCTCACAACACACCAATCCCATGTAATTGCAGGAGGCCTGCTGCACTGACACAGCTCTCCTCACAGCAGGGTAGATAGAAGGTGTCAGTACAGCTTTGCTTCAAACTCCCTTATACCATATACATCATACATGCATGCAGACATGCCCTTGCGCACACACACACACACACACACACACACACACACACACACACACACACACACACACACACACAAACACACAGCTTGTACCATTGAAGTGTGTTGCTTTTCCCATCTCTCCAAAAACACTGGTGCAATGATACTGACACAGTCAGCTCAGAACATCTTGCACAATACTTGCAGCAGGGCTCATGCACTAACACAGCTCTCCTTACAGCAGGACACCTTGAAGGTGCCAGTCCAACTTTGCTCCACAATTCGCCATTACACCATATACACCATATACACATACATGTGCATGCTCAAATGCACACTCACTCACACAGATATGCTCACTCACACATGCACATGCTTGGCCCCACACACACACACACACACACACACACACACACACACACACACACACACACACACACACAGACCCCACACACACACATGCAGCAGACACATATACACATTTCCAAAAACTCTCAGGGCACAACACACATGCACTCAAGCACATACATTAGTGAACTGTGGTGCATCTCCCCCCTTTCTGCCAAACAGTGCTACAATGGCTATGTGGGACAAAAGTTATTGATGCATGTCAGCTCAGAACCCCCCCACCACCCATCAATATTGCTGGAAGGCCACTGCGGTGATACCAAGTCGCTCAGCAGGACAGCAAGGCAGTGTCAATCTAGCATTGCTCCATACGTGTCAGTTATACCATATACCCCCCACACATGAATGCACACACATTCCTAGAAAGCAAAATCAAACTCAGATTCAGACAACATTGTGGCAGTTGCCAGTGGTAGCCATTTAAATACAAAGATGCCTGAACTTGAGACTGTACAGTAATTTGAACAGATTCATATCTCTCTAGTTTCTGAGACATACTTTCAGTGCAATGATTGCACTATCCTGATACCAGGGCTTAGTGTATTTCATGCCTTCAATCCCATGAGAAATGGTGTGAGACTATATGTATTTGTTGGATGCACTACCACCTCAAGTCATTTTACCTACAACCCTAACCAAGAATTGTCTGAGATTAAACTTCCCAGTAACAAACCCAACTATTACTAAATTACTGACTATAGACTTACATCACTGTCAACCTAAATTCAATGAACAGGTAGCTTACATCCTTCTAAGTTGGGAACTGCTGATTGAGGACTCAGTATCTGTTATTCTAAAAGTGTATTAATTCTGGTTTAAGCACTTGGACTTCAGGCCAGTTATTTTACAGTAAAAGGGTTTGTGGTCTGCACTCTTGTGGGAGGAGAGGCTGGACTCTGCCCTTCTAGCTGGGAATTTCTGGTTAAAGGATTATAGTGCCTGCATATTTAAACAGCTTCTTACTGAAATTGGTACACCTTGTTTGCTGTAGCATACACTAGATCCAGGCCTGCTGAATCTAGCTTTGTTTGTATAACTTGAGAAGTAATCCAGGCATTCTTTAAAGTATTCAATTGTATTTATTACTGCTTGTTAGTAAATTGATTAAAGTGTAGCTATTATTCTAAGTCTTTTGGATTAAGCACTTGGGCTTCAGACCAGTTGTTTTACATTAGGAAGGTTTGTGGCCTGCACTGTGGTGGCAGGACAGGTAGCTTACATCCTTCTAAGTTGGGAACTGCTGATTGAGGGCTCAGTGTCTGTTATTCTAAAAGTGTATTCATTTTGGTTTAAGCACTTGGGCTTCAGGCCAGTTGTTTTACATTAAGAAGGTTTGTGGTCTGCACTGTAGTGGCAGAACAGGTAGCTTACATCCTTCTAAGTTGGGAACTGCTGATTGAGGGCTCAGTGTCTGTTATTCTAAAAGTGTATTAATTCTGGTTTAAGCACTTGGGCTTCAGGCTAGTTATTTTACATTAAAAGGGTTTGTGGTCTGCACTCTTGTGGGAGGAGAGGCTGGACTCTGCCCTTCTAGCTGGGAATTTCTGGTTAAAGGCTTATACTGCCTGCATATTTAAACAGTTTCTTACTGAAATTGGTACACCTTGTTTGCTGTAGCATACACTAGATCCAGGCCTGCTGAATCTAGCTTTGTTTGTATGCTTGTTGTTTGTTTGCTTGTTATTTCCCTGAAATGCTAATTCCACCTAAAACGCAGCTTTTCAGTGCTTCTGTGGATCCCTAGTGATATCTGCATTGCTTACTGTACTTATTTCCTTGTTTCACTTGAAAGAAAGTTACTGTTTGTCATTTTTGCATTTAAGTTACCTGTAACACATTGTATTTAAGTTACCTGGCACTTGCACACTAAAGCAATTATATAATTCAGCACTAAAAAATTAAAAGCACTACACCCTCATAAACTCCCCTTGAGTACCTCATTCCCCATTGGCCTTTTTTTTCAATTATAAAAGAATTCCCAATACTATTCTAGCATGTCCAAAGGTCAGTTGTCAATCTCCTCTCCGGTCCAGCTGGTTAATCTGGGAATCATGAGGCAATCTTACAACTGCCTCATGTACACAGACAACCCTCTCCTCCCAACAAATTCCAACACATGTGAGAGATGCAACCATATAGCCATACTGGAGGCTAAGCTCTCTCAACTCAGTACTGGCAAAACCAGTCAGGAGGAGAAGGAAACCACACTCACTACAATTCCAGTCTGACATAGACCTACCACGACAGCAAACCAAACACATAAACACACAAAAACATACTCGGAGGCTCTAAATAAAAATCTGCCTAAGCAGCAGAGACATCCAAAGCAGTCACCCAAGCAACCGCTACCCCAAAACAAAACACGTGCAACACATAGCTCACAAAGCCAGTGTAAACAACACACCTGATACACTTGTAATAGGTGACGCTATCATCAGGCACACGGACATCCCGCTCACCAGGCTGAACAAGGATTTTGGTGATACTGTGTTCTGCAAACCTCCCGGCTTTTGTGTTGAACAAGGAGAAGGTCACGGTGAGCTGCCTGTTGGGCGCTAGGATCCGCCACATAACACAAGCACTCAGGTCACTCCAAGGTAAGTACAAATATGACTCAGTCATTGTCCATGCTGGTGTGAATGACCTGAGATGTACCTCCCTGGACTACATGAAAAGAGACATAGAGGAGCTCTCTGAGCATGCAGCCCAGGCCGGTATGACCCTGACCTTGAGTAGCATCTTACCCTCACCAAGAATGATGCCACAATATGAAGACAAGATGATCAATTTCAACAACTGGCTTAAGTATTGGTGTCATTCAAAGGGGATCCAATGCCTGTCAGCCTGGGATGACATGCTCAACAAGCCACGATGCTTCGCTAGGGACGGCTTGCACCTGTCACCCTGGGCTTTGATATTGGCAAAGGCTCTTGCTACCCCATAGTTCCTTTTAGGCAAGGCTCAAAAGACAAACCCACCTCCATAGGTATCACAAGGGATAAGAAACTAAGAGTAATGCTACTCAACTCCAGAAGTCTAAACCTCAAGATGCACACACTCAAAACTCTCCTTAGCATGGAGAACATCGATATCTGTGCAGTAACAGAAACCTGGTTCAAGGCTCCCGAGAGCACCCCAGCACTACCAGGTTATACCTCATGCCATGCTTTTCGGCCCCAAAACTTGGACTGAACCACAAAAGGAGGGGGAGTATCAATATTCGTCAAAGATACCCACACCTCCAGGTTGGTGGTACAGCACGAAGCATCAGAGACTATCCATGTGCAACTAACAGTGGGTAAAACTGCCTTCCAGTTTATAGCCTACTACAGACCACCCTCCCAAACCCAGGAACCCCACTTGGCCTTCCTGAAAACACTGGAAAATATGAAGGTCTCTCCAAACACTATTATATTGGGCGACTTCAACTACCCAGACATAGACTGGGAGCATTACTCTAGCTCCAACACCCTAGCCCAAATGTTCCTAGAATTTATAAACTTAAATGCTATGGAACAACTTCTTACCACTCCCACAAGAGGGGAAAACATACTGGACCTGATCATCACCAACATGGGGACTCTATGCTCCAGAGCAGAAGTGTATCCCTAACTGGTAAGATCAGACCACAAACTAATCTCACTGGATATTCACATCCCGACTCCACCCCCTGCCCTGAAAACCACAGTGAAAAACTTCTCTAAAGCAAATTTCACACTCCTCAAAACCGAAGTGGAATCCTTCAAAGCCCCCGGGCCTGTGGAAAATACAGCCCAGACCACAGAATCCTTTATAAATGCATTCTATGAACACCTTCAGGAATGCATGGATCATGCAATCCCAAATAAAACCAAGACCCAATCCTCCAAAGGCAGACATCCTGTCTGGTGGACCCCAGCCATAAACAAACTATACAATAGAAGGAAAAAGCTACTACATGACAGAGCAAAATCCCAAAAAGGGAAGGCATCTCTGATCAGTATTAGCAAAAAACTGCGGACACTCATAAAATCATCTAAGGCCAGCTTCGAGAGAAAAATTGCACAGGACACTAAGGATAATCACAAGGCTTTCTTTAGTTATGTTAGGAACCTGGGTGGGAATTCCCAGATATGCTCAGAATTAGTCCAAAATGACAAAAAATACACCAAACCCACAGACATTGCCAAAATCCTAGCTGACAGGTTCAGCACAAACTTCTCCTCCCCCTCCCCACCAAAAGGGCAAATATCTATCCCAGCAGAGTGCTGCCCCCCTCTGACATCTCAGATGCTCAGGTAAGAGGTGCCCTCTCCAAAGCAAAAAACACAGCATCAATGGGA